>NW_007730946.1:70685-105057 GCF_000696425.1 Galeopterus variegatus | reverse complement strand
TTTTTTTTTTTGAAGTTCTTACAACAAGCAAATGGAGGGGACACACTTGGGTGGGAGGGGGAAGAGGGAGGAGGGAGGGAGGTTTCGGTGATGGGACATAATAATCAACTACATTGTATATTGACAAAATAAAAATAATAATAAAAAAAAAAGATCGCTTGCATTTGAAAGTATTTTTACACCTTCATGTGCTCGGAAGCCTCCTGACATTGAATTTGGGCCAGCGTAATAAATGAAACACTATGCTAATAATGTTAATACAAACAAACAATCAGAATTAACCACATTTCCCCACGTGATCCAGAAAACATATGGTCTTGTGGCTGAAACTTGGCAAGTTAATTGTCATAAGAACCCTGAAAGGAAGGTGGAATGAATTGGTAATCTTATCCCTAGATCAGACCTCCGTCCTTGATATTTCCCTGTTCCCACAGACAGGCAAACCCTTGAAAGAGCAAATATACACTATTGTTAATGTTCCTTCCTTCAGTGAAATCGCATTAGTTATTATAATTTGCACCATTAGTATTGGTTTTACAGCTTCATTAAGTGCTTTCACATTCATTATTTTATTCTGTTTCTAAAGGCCTGTTGGATCCCTAGGGCAGGAAAGTTGTTTGTTTCGTTTTCTCACCTACATTTAGCGTGTAAGGAGCTGATGTTCAGAGAGGTGATTCGCTTTGCCCGAGGTCACACAACCTACAATTCCTGCTTCTGTCTTCAAGCCTGAATATGCCTTCCACAAGATTACAGTGAGGTGAGCATGTTTCCTAAAAAGGGAGCTGTCCATAGTAAGTAAATTGTACTGTCAGGATGGCCTCCAGAAACTCTCGACCAGTTCTAATAGATTCTAAGTGATTTTAGCTCCTAAGATGGCCCAGAGCTCATCTTCCTCAGCATTCTCTAATGTCCTGGCCAGGTCATTTACCATTTTAAAATTGGCTTGTTTCCTTCCCCCTTTGCTTTGACTTCTCTTGCTCTCGCTTGGTTTTCCAGCTTCTGTTTGGACTCTCCTTCTCTGCTGTCAACCTGAAGTGTCATGTCTCTTTCAGCTGGCCTGTCTGTCCTTAATCTGTTTCTTCCCATTGTTACGCTTTTGTTTCTTGTTTCTATGAAGACTATGGACTATAGATCATGAAACAAGTTATGTCTTGATCTTATGTTTTCCAGCCTTCCAGTTCCTGCCAGAGAGGATTAGTCACTAGGGGATTTAGGCATAAAGCTAATTTCCCCCAAAGAACATGGACAGGGCACAGAGCTCTTCAATTAAACAACAGTAAAGAATACAGTTGGACCCTAACTGCATCTAGTTCCTGCTTGTTGAGTCAGAACCAATCAGGAGGACATGCCGTTCATTCAGTTAGGACCAAGATAGGTATGTTGGGACAGGTCAGTCTAAAAGGGCTGCTCACCCAAGGTAGACTGGATGGGTAGCATAAGAACCCAAATCTTGATCAAGAGGAAACCAAGGCCATATCTAGAAATACAATGCAGAATGTCATGTCTAAGGATCAGGATGAGTTTTCAAGATGAAGATTCTAAGCAATGTGGGGTCCAGTATGGTGGTAAGGTGAGATCTGTTGCTATAGGACACAGGTCAGGACAGGAGATGTTTGAACAACAAGAAATAGCTTGCTTCTGACTTTAGGATTAATTAAAGATGCAGGCATGACTACAGAGGACAAATAACCAAATGCATAGACCCATGAATAGCCATCCATAAGACCAAGACACAAAGCAGAAAAAGCAAAGGAAGCACCAGAGGAAGGTGGTAGGCAGTGGAAAGGAGGATGGCCAAGAGTCTGGTTTAATAAAACCAGGACTCCACAGGGCACCCCTGTCTGGCCCCATCTAGCACTAACACCAGACATAGACAGCCCCCTCCAGCCACACTGAGCCTCTGCTCTCTCTTGCCTCCCTAATTTTGCATATGCACTTCTGCTTGACATGATCCTAGTTGGTCCACTTGAAAAACTCCTAAGCACTTGCCTGGGATTGGCTTGCAAATAATCTCCTTTACAAATCTCTCCTTGATACTCACCAAGTTACTTGAGCACTCTCTGTGTTCTCAACACTGTTCTAATAGAAACCTCACATCAACCCTACTGTACAGGTGCTACTGTTATTCCCATTTGGAAAATGAAGAACCTGAGACATGTACAAGTTAAGAGGCATAATCAGGATTATAATCAGGATTCAAACCCAGGCAGTTGACTCCAGAGTCTGTATTCTTTTTTTTTTTTCCTTTTTGTCTTTTTTACTGACCGGTAACGGGATCGCAACCCTTGGTGTCGCACCTGCACCGCGCTCAGCCAGTGAGCGGGAACCGGTCTCCACATGGGATCCGAACCCTTGGCGGGAGCGCCGCCACGCTCCCAAGCGGCGCACTATCCAGTGTGCCACTGGGCTGGCCCCAGAGTCTGTATTCTTAACCATCACCCTCTGTGCCTCATAAAGCAGGGTTAATTTCCCTCTCTGATACCATTTCTATAATATGACTTACCACAACTCCTGGTAAATGTTTGTTTATGTGGTTTTCTTACCTACTAAACTTAGAGATTCTGGATCAGCAGAGTCAATGATTTAATTATCTTTGTTCATAGCCTTGTACTTGTTATCCCCAGAAAATCATTCCCCTGTGTTTCTGATCTCAATTAATGACATATCCATTCACTTAGAATCCAAGCTAGAAATGTGGGGATTATCCAAGGCTTATTCCTTCTTCCTCATTCTCATCACAGCCACATCCTGTAAATTCCTTTCAAGTGTTTCTTTTTCTCTCCCTCTCCTGTACGGCCGCCTGTTCACGTCTGATTGTTTCTTTTCTGAGTTACGTCAGCAGTGTTGCCCATCTTCTTACCTCCTGACTTCCTCTCACTCCAGCCTGTCCTCATGGCTAGCAGTGATTGGACACGCCACTCCCTCACTCACCATTGTAACTGTTTCAGGTAGCCCAGATGTCTCCCCACCACCCCACTTCAAACCCACGTAGATGCCCCTTCCTCTTTTGGGACAATCTTCCCTTGACTTGTTTGTCTGTATAGTTCCTCCTCATCATTTAAGACCCGACTCAGTCAATTACTATACTTACCCACTCCACTTCTGATGGGACCTCAGTTGGACTCCACGGCCCAATCACCCACGATTTAATTATGACCATCCTTGTTCATGTCTTTTGTGACTGGTCTTCCATGACCTTGTATATAGGTATGTCTGGGATAGAAACCTAGCCGTCAGATTTTAGGATCAGTGTCATCTAGTAACAGTAACAAAAGGCCGGAAGTCAAGGATTGGTGAGAATGATGGCTCAGGTATGGCTAGGTTTATATTTTTACTTTGTTTTTGTACAAATGATATACTTAAGACCAAGGATCCATGGTGTTGGGAATGATCATTCCTCCCTGGAATCTCTTTTTAACTCAAGGGAACACCTCCAAAATTTGGAGATCTCAGTTAGCCTTAAAGAGTGAAGGCCATACCATAGATGAGAGGGCTAGTATTGGACTTTTTCTTTTTTTTTTTTTTGCTGTTTGGGGTGGAGTATGGAGTGGGTTTGGGTAACATCAACCATCAATGATCCACCTTTTTACTGCAAAGGGAATTTTATGCCATAGCAGAGTTGAGAGATCTGGTTGCTTTTCTATTATTTCCTCCTTAAGGCATCATCATTTCTACTCTTTGCAGGTCAGCCCAGTGCCTGCCCAAGAGGGTTCATGAACACTTAGTTTTACCCAGTCTTGCCACATTGCTCTCCAAAAGGGTGTTGTATTGTCCAGCACCCTCTGGGTGCTGTCTGATTTTCATTAAGATGGGTATAAGGTGGTATAGTGGTAAATCTAAATTGCTTTAATTTTCATTTATCTTATTATATGTTCATTAATGAGGTTGAGAATCTCTTCATATACTGGTTATCCTTCTATGCCCCCTTTTGAAATGTACAGTCATAACCTTTGCCTATATTTTTTACTGTGTTCATTTTTATTTCTAGTTGATTATAAGAATCCTTTGCATTTTCTAGATTAATCCCTTGTTGGCTTTTGAAGTTATAAATATGTTCTCCTAATCTGCCACCCATATGTTAATGTAACCTATAGAGTGGTTCATTGAACAGAGGTCTTTAATTTTGATGTTGTCAAAATCAAATTTTTCCTTATGGTTTGTGCTTTGGGTTTCTTATTTAAGAAGTATTTCCCCACCCGATGATTTTTTAAAATTCTCATGTTTCCCCCATTCATTTTATAATTTTACCTTTTATATTTAGGTCTTTTATACCTCTGGAGTTTTACTCTTAGATATGGTGTAAAGTCTGGACTCCAGCTTTTCTTTTATGCATATGGCGAGTCAATCTTTTGCATACCATCTACTGAACAATCTGTCAGTCCATCACTTTCCCTTACTCCTGTTTGTGATGCAATTTCTTTAACAAGCCAAATCTCTCTCTCCCTCTTCCTCTCTTTCTTTGTTGAGTTTATTTTATTTTCCTACTTGCCTGCACCACCACCAGCCTGTTTTACTATAGTGTTAAAGAAAACCTTCATGACTGAGAGAGCAAACCCCTTTTCCTTGCCCTTGTTTTTTAAAATTGCCTTAAACGTTATTCTTACATAAAATTTTACAATGAGTCCATTGAAATACTCAAAGATTCTAATTGAAATTTACTACCCAAGCTGGCTTTTAATTGGTGTTGCATTGAATTTATAGAATAATTTTGGGATAATCAACATCTTTAACTTTCTTAGTTTTCCTTGCCAATAATCGTGGTATAGCTCCTTATTCAATCAAATGTTCATCTTTGTTGTCTAATAAAGTTTTGCCCGCAATAAATGTCTTGTGCATTTTTATTTAGGCTTATTTCTAGATATTTTATAGTTATTTTACGATTGCAAATGGCATCTTGTTTTTCATTATATTTTCTAATTTGTTATTGCTGTGGTGGTTAACTTTATTTGTCAAATTGACTAGGCTGTTGTGCCCCGATATTAGTCAAACAGTTCAGATGTTGCTGTGAAGGTATTTTTTAGGTGAGACTAAGGCTAACATTTAAATCAGTAGACTTTGAGTAAAGCAGTTTACCTTCTGTAATATGAGTTGGCCTCATCCAATCAGTTGAATGCCTTAAGAGAAAAAGACTGAGGTCCCCCAAGAAAAATAGTCTTCCTTCAGATTGCCTTTGGACTTGAGCTGGGTCTCCAGAGTGCCAACCTGTTCTGCAGATTTGGGACTTGCCAGCTTCCACAATTGCATGAGCCAAATTCTTAAATCTCTCTCTCATATGTATACATACATGCATACATACATATATGCACACAAACATATGTATGTGTGTATATGTATATATGTATGTATGCATGCATGTATGTACGCATGTATGTATATATATACTCATATATACTTACTGTTGGTTTTGTTTCCTGGAGAACTCTCACTGATACACTGGCATAGAGGAATGATATTGTACCTGAACTGGAATCTTGCAATCTTGCTGAATTCTCTTATTTATCATATTCTGAAAATTCTGTTAAGCTTTCGGTGCAGATAATCATGTAATTCTCAGTAATATCTATGCTGTTCTTTTCCTTTCTATCTTCATATGTTTTATTTCTCCTTCCTCACCTTCTTTTATTTGTTTTTTGTCTCATTGCATTGGCCAGAACTTTGAATACTGTTTTAAACAATACAGTAGTTGTGATAGCAGGCATAGCCTTGTCTTACTCCCTTCGTTAAAAGGACCAAGTGCATATTTCTCTGTTGCATATGATGTTTGCTGAAGGTCTTTAATATGTAGACTTTATCAAGTTGAGGAGATTTACTTCTAGTCCTAGTTTTCAAATAATTTTTCTAAGTTATATTTTCTTTTTGTGTATCACTTCCTGAGATAAATCCTCATTGCTTATGGCAAACTATCTTTTAAATGCACTAAGTATTCCGTTAGCTAATATCTAATTTAACACTTTTATCTATGTTCTTAAGTGAAATGTTTATATAATTTTCATTTCTTCTAGCTTTGAAATTGCAACTACACTGGCCTCATAAAATAAGTTATTCAACTTATCCTTTTTCTTTTCCTTTTTTTGTAAGTGGATAGATCTCTCCTTTAAAGCCATATGGGCCTGAGGCTTTTTGATGAAAGCAAGATTGAGGTCTTTGATTCTTTAATGATACGGTTTATTTATGTTTTGTTATTTCTTCTTGTGCCAATTTTGGTATTTAACATGTTTCTAGAAATTTGTACATTTGGCCTCAGCTTTCCAAATTGTTGGCTGTAGTTGTTCACGCTATTCACTTAGCTTTTACAAACTTGCCGTTTTGTCCATAGTTATTTCTCAGTTTTGTGAAATATTTTGCAAATAACCATTTTTTGTTTTCTTGTTCATATTACCAAATGCATAGTTGACAAATCTTTGTAAATAACCAAATTTTGGTTTTTCATCTTCTGTATTGCTCTTTTGTTCTCTGTTCCATTTATCTCTGCTCTACTCTTTATTATTTTCTTCTTCCTCACTTTTAAGAGTTTACTTTCTGGCTCTATACCTAGCTTTTTGAATTACATAGTAAGTCATTTGTTCCAAATTGTCTATTGATCAATATATCTAAAATTATAAATTTGCATTTAAGTAATATGTATTCTGTGTCTCACAGATTCTGAACATAGTTCTTTTACTTAATTCAGTTCAAAGTATTTTTTAATTGCCCTTAAAATTTTGCCTTCAACCCTAGAGTTATTCAGCAGTATTTATTTTAAAAGATTTATCAAGATACAATGCACATATCACAAAATTCACAGGTTGAAAGTATACAATTTAATGTTTTTAGTATATTCATAGAGTTGTGCAACTATTACCACAATTTAATTTTAGAATGTTTTTATTCTATGTAAAAAGAATCTTTAGCAGTCACTCCTCATCCCCAACCCCCAACACACACATACTTCTCTCTCTCCACTCTGAGATAACAGTAATTTATTTTTGTCATTATAGATTTACCTGTTCTGGATATTTCATAAGATTGGAATTGTAGAATATGTGGCCTTCTGTGACTGGCTTCTTCATCTTAGCATAAAGGTTTTCAAGGCCCATCCATGTTATGGCATGTATCAGTATTTCATTCTTCATTATTGCAAATAATATTCCATTGTATTAACATGCCTCAATTTATTTATCCATTCATCAGTTAATGGGACATTTTGGTTGTTTCCAACCTTTGGTTATTATGAATAGTGCTACTATTAACATTCATGTACAAATGTTCGTGTGTATGTATGCTTTTATTTTTATTGCATATATACTTTGGTGTGGAGTTGCTGATTTCAGGAAAACTCTATGTTTAACTTTTTGAGTAACTAACAAGCCATTTCCAAACTGGCTGCACCATTTTACATTCCCACGAGCAGTATATGAGAGTGTCAATTCCTGCACACTTTACCAACACTTTTCATTATCTGTCTTTTTTATTATATCCTTCCTGGTGGGTACGAAGTAGTAGCTCATTGTGGTTTTGATTTGCATGTCTCTAATTACTACCAACGTTGATTGTCTTCTCATGTGCTTATTGTTCATTTACATATCTTCTTTGGAGAAAGGTCTATTTAAATTCTTTGCCAATTTTTAATCAGGTTATTTGTATTTTTGTTGAAAATGAAAGAGCTCTTTATAGATTCTGGATACAAATCCCCTATCAAATATATAATTTGCAAATATTTCCTTTGATTCTGTGGATTTTCCTTTCACTTTCTTGGCAGTATCATTTGCAGCAATTAAAAAAAGTATGTAATCTATTTTATCTATTTTTTTCTTTTGTCATTTGTGATCTTGTTGTAGTTTATAAACCCACATGTCTATCCTTGTGCCATTACCACACTGTTGATTTCTGTAGCTGTAAAGTATTTGTCTTGATTTCTGTAGCTTTCAAGTTGGGAGGTGTGAGTCCTCTAATTTTGCTCTTCTTGTTCAAGATTGTTTTTGCTATTCTGAGTTTTGGTTGTACTTTTATAGTTTCCAAACATATGGGTTTTAAGTTATCTTCTTATTTCCTTTAACTTTTATTAAACTTTGGCTAGACAACCTAGTTAGTGTAATATTACTATTGAAAATTAACTGGTGAACAGTACATCAATTTTTGTGAATGTTTTATGTATTATTATAAATAATGTGAATTTTCCTTTGTGGGTTCTCTATATAACTATTCCTTCTGACATTCTTTACATCCCTGAGAATATTTTTTTGATGTTCAAATTGAAGTGAGAATTTAGCTGAATATAAAATCCTGGTTCAATGTTCTTGTTTTTCAATCTTTTGAAATTGCGTTCCGCTGCATTTATACATCCAGTGTTGCTATTGAGAAATCTGAGGTCACTGTATTATTCCATTGTAAGTGATCTTTTTTTTTTTTTTTTACCAAAAGGATTTAGAACTTTTTCTTTTTATTATGTATTCTTAAATTTCACCAGAATATAACTATTGTATATTTTATACCCAGTTTCTTCTATTGGTTCATCTTTATGATTTCTTGTTCCAGCTTTGTTTTTTCCAATATTCACTCTTACCATTTTGAGAATATTTATTGAATAGTTATTACACATGTATTGGTTATCAACATATTATGTGTCTCATCCTGTTCTCCATACTGGAAACACAGCTGGAATGAAACAGGTCTCATAGAATTTACATCAGAATGGAGAAAGACAAACAAACAAATAATCAAATAAATATATATCAGGTAGTAATAAGTGCAGAAAATAAATGTCAAGCATGTAAAGTTGCAGGCAATGTGTGTGAAGTTATATTTTTAAACTTTTTATTTTGACATAATTTTATTCTTAGAGAAAACTTACAAAAATAGTGTAAGGAATATGTACATGCCCTTTACCCCTATTCCTTATTTTTAACATTTGCTGTTCTCTCTCTCTCTTATGTGTATCTTTATTTGTTTATCTATGTATTTGTAGATATAGATAGATAAATCTAAATCATCTTAGCGTGTGTTGCAGACATGATGCCTCTTTATCCCTATTACACTTCAGTGTCAATTTTCTAAAGTCAGGAATAATCTCTTACATTCTACTGCACAGTAATGAAAATCAGGATATAACATTGATAGAATACTATTTTTAATCTACGGGCCTTACTCAGAATCTACCAATTGTCTCCAAAATGTCCTTTACAACAAAAGAAAATTTTGGATTATAAATTGCATTCAGTTGACATGTCTCTTTATTTTCCTTTAATCTGCAACATTCCTAAGTCTTTTGAATATGATGACAGCAACATTATAAAGCAATATCTTGCAGAATGTCCCTCAATTTGTGTTTGCATAATGTTTCTTCATGATTAGATTAAGGTTATACATTCTTTGCAGAACTACCACCAAACTGATTCTGTGTTCTGTGTTCTTCTCAGTGCATCATATCACAAGTCATATGAAATCTGTTTGTCCCATTATCAGTGATGGTAATTTTGTTCATTTGGTTAAGGTGGTGTCTTGCCAGGTAAGGGTCATTTTTAATTTTTCTCTGCTCCATTAATACTGCTTTGTCCAGTCTAGACTGTTCAAGCAATATCATTTTCTTAATGTGGTTTGCTCCTTAGATACCTCACTGTTTTCCTTCTGGGCTCATATTCCCCTGGACATAGCGAACACCTCAGCTGGTGATAGGAAGCTGTGGGAAAGGGCAGGAGTTTCAGTAGTGGGTGCGGATGAAGGAATGCCTCTCAGGCAGGAGGGCCTCGGGAGCTACATCCTGTACCTTTGCCATAACTCATTCATTTGTCATTTCCTAACAAAACCTTGGAGTATGGGGAGGGGATGGTGGTTAAGAAGGAAAAGCTCAACCACTGATTGGTCAATTGTCGTGTGTCTGTTGTCACTGGCTCTGGCCCTGGCCTGACTCCAGCCCTGCCCTGCCCTGACTAGGCATCACCTAGCTGCTCTGGGCTGGCTGCCGATTTTGGCTTTCAGAGGTAACTGGCTACACAGTAGTCTACCCAGGCTAATGTGGGAGAAGAAGAGGGCACATATACATTTCCTTCCCCGACCAAATCCCTCATCTGTGGTGTTTGTCCTTCTATTGTCCACGAATGTCTCGTGTTTTATGTAAGTTTATAGGAGCTGTCTTTGTCTTTTTTGTCATCTCAAAGTAGTTCCAGGTTCAGGCCTTGGAAAAGGTGCCAAAGACCATGCCAGTTTTCCATCCTGTAGTGTTTTTATGAGTATTAAATAAATTAACTATATAAAAGCATCTGGAGAATAGCATGTCACCGGTAAATGGAATCCACTACTATTATTATATGATGATTATTATTAATATTTAATAATTGAAATTATTTTCATTTTTCATAATAATAAGTATTCTCATTAACACATATTAAGTGTCTTCTACATTTGAGACTCCATGCTGAGTTAAAAGATGAGAAAGGTATTCCGCATGAGCCTAGCTCTGTAGATGACACAAACTATTGAGTATTTTCTATGTGCACAGGTGAAGGGGCACTTAACCACTTGGGACAGAGAAGGTGTTCATGAAACCTCAGAAAGAAAATGATGTCTAACAAGCTTTGGAAGTTTGTCAACAGCTCTTACAGGATTTTGCAGAGACATGACTGATAAGCATAAACATCAATCTTGAAGAAACAAAGAGCCATAGCTGTGGCCAGAGAGCCCAATGGACACTCAAAGTGACACTGACCTGGGGCTGAGGACAATGCTCTGTGATATGGTGGGAGCAGCACTGAGCTGGAGACATGGAGTCTGGCACGTAGTGAACACTCCATCAATTTGTAGTGCATTTAATTATTCTGAATTTAGGAATTGGACTAACCACTTGGTAGCCCTGTGACACTGGCCAGCCATCTTTTTCTTTATTTTCAGTTTCTTGATCTGTCAAATGGGGACAATAATGTCATATGTACTTGACTCAGAGAGTGGTTTTGAGGTGCAAAAGAGTGCATGGATATTTCTTTGCTTTGTAAATAAGTACAAATGCATTGTATCAATAGCTTAGCACCTGCATTAGAAGGATTTTACTGTGGGAGGAGATCTATGTATGCCATACACCAGTACATCTCAAGGTATCTTTGAATCCTGATGTGATCAGGATGCATAATTGGATTTGGTACTTTTTTTTTTTCAATTACTGATGAACTCGTGATCAGTGGGCTCAAGCTCATTTGCTAATTCCTTCTTCAGGGCTGAAAGCAAGTGCTATAACTACATATTACAACCTCTACACCCCCCACCCCGCCCCAATGGTAGTTTCATTTACCCTGAGTGTAGAGGTGAGTTAATCACACTGGTTAGTTACTCGGAGTCTAACTTCCTTCTTCTGCAGCCAAGTATTTTAGGCCACTGGCCAAACACTGCAGTTAAAGAACGGCACAGGTGTAACTTAGCTATAATGCTATTATTCCGTTACAGTGAGGCACAGAGCAGCTCTACCCAGTAATAAAATGCATTATACTTCCACCAGAGAAAGAAAAAATGTTAGCCCAATTCAATAAAGAGATCACCCAAGGTTTTCATCATTGAATTTTACTCGTAAAAGATTTTCCCATGTACAACAGTCTCCTTCTCCCTTTCCCTGCTCCCACCAGACTGGAAGGAACCCACGACCTTTGCAGCAGATTAGTGGTGTTAAGTAAAATATGCCTTTGTAACTTCAGAATCATAGAGCTCTCCGCGAGTACCCTCCCGGACCTGTGGAAAGAGCAGGAGTGGCAGAAACACTTCTTTTCCCAGCTAAAGGGTATTAAGACATGACTTAGTTTCTCTCTCCCTCCCAGTTGTTTTATGAAGACAGAGTCAGCAACTTTGCCCATTTCATGGACGTAGGGTTGAAGGCACAGAACTGACTCTGAAGACAATGTGTGCAGTATTAGGAAATACGATCTCATAATATCTCTCCCTCTCTACTCCCCAAATTTCTTGCATGATGAGCATCATGGAAACATGAGTTCTCCCTACCATAATACGTAACCTAATTTTATAACAATCTTGCCCAAGGCCACACAAGTCATGCTTGTGGAAACTGAGGTGCAAACCCAGCTCTGTCTGACTCCAAAGCCTGACTCCTGCTGTCTCATGCAGGTCTAGCCCACGTCCAAAGCTTCTCTTCCATTAACCACCCAGACCAAAGGAGTCATCTTTATTCAATCAATAATCAAGACAAAATAATGCCTGTATGTGTAATGAGGCAGAATGTTTAAAATGAAGAAGGTTCTGGAAAATCTAGTATGTATGGTCACCATAAACCTTTCTCTTGAGCACCAATATTTTCAATGAATTTTTACTAACTGTATACTATCTTTCTCAGGCTGTGCTAGAAGATAAGTAAATTCAAAATATGAGCAATGAGAGCCAGTTGTAGTGATTTCCGCTTTCTGCTTTAGGAGTGCCAGCACTCATCTTACCAAGTCCTGGCAAAGAGGTCCGGAAACGAGACCTGTGCCACAATTCAAGTCCAGATTAAAATATTCTTTCTCACTATATGAATCACCAAACAGGCTTAACAAGGCATGAACTTCAGAACTTTCAATGCCAGGGACATATAGACATTGTATTCAAGAGCGATTCAAGACTCAAACGTGTCTTGCTGTTTTGAAAAACCCTAAGGAATTACTCCCTTTAGGCTTGTAAGCCACAGAGCCACACACCATGACAATGTGACACTGATGGGCACCTGGGCCATGGAAGGAAGCAAAGCCACCTCAAACACCTCCCCAACCATAGGGTCTGAGCACAGCATGGGGACCCTCAGCTGCCCTGTCAGGACCCACAGGCCTGTGAGGGACACTGCAGCATCTCTGCCAGTGGGACTTGGATAAGAGCCAGAAGTCAGGGCCTAAACTTGTGGGAGGAGTCTATAGTCCTCAAGTGAGTGGTTTTTCAACATAAGCCCAGAACATTAAGTAATTTAGATAACTGTGTTAAAAACAGGGTGGGGTGGGGGGAGGGTGATGAAAGAGGCCTGGCGACACATATTTCCCTTATTTTGGGGAAGGACAAGAATGTTTATAAGATTGGTGTCAAGTGAGTAAGCACATGCTCAATTTGACAAGTGTTCTCTGTTTCTCTCATCTCTCTATAGGAAACTTTCAGGTTGTTTGGAGTCAGGTTTATAAAATATTTTACATTGCTTACAAAAGCAATTTGATCTAAAGGGTGAGGCACCACTTGGTAATAAGGGCCATTAAGAAAAGAATTCAGTCATCTCTAAATTTCACAACTAGCAACATGACATCCTCTTCAACACCAGCCCACCTCTGAGTTCAAAACAAATGAACAAAAATTCATTGTCCTTCAAAGACTTCCAACACTTAGCATCTAAGCTGAAAAACAAAATTTAAAAACCTGGTTTATTTGCAAATTTAAATTTTTGTCTACTCATGCTTTTATACATTAACCTTTTATTATTAAATTTTAATATTATTGCATTAGGTCAGAAACAAAGACACGGAGGACTGCATCACTGTTGCTTTGCAATTTCTAATACTGTGTATGAGTTAACATACATTGACCTTTGTACATGTTTTATAGGTATTAGAATTTAAAGTAGATTTTTAGGTTATAAGGATGTAAATTTGATATATATTTTAAAAATCAGATGCATTAATTATATTATTCACATCACCTATAATCTTGCTTATAATTATATAGTCATGAGCCACATAGCGATGTTTTGGTCAACTGCAGACCACATGAGATGGTGGTCATATAAAATTATAATACTGTATTTCCACTGTACCTTTTCTATGTTAGATACACAAATACTTACCATTGTGTTACAATTGCCTACAGTATTCAATACAGTAAGATGCCATACAGGTTTATAGCCCAGAAGCAATAGGCTATACCATGCATCCTAGGTGTGCAGTAGGCTGTACCATCTAGGTTTGTGTAAGTGCACTCTATGATATTCGCACAGCAAGAAAATTGCCTAATGACGCATTTCTCAGAATGTACCTGTCATGAAGTGACTCATGACTGCATGTATACACATTACTATGATCTGTTTCTACTTCCAACACTTCCGATACCAGATATGTGAGGTTTTTCCACAACAACAACCAAATCTCACAAAGTAGGTGTCCAGTCATTCAATTCAATTCTGACACTAAACTCGAAGTTAGCGTCAGACCCCACAGGTTAAAGGGCTCCCTGCCACAAAACTGCCTCCACTTGAGACACCAGTCACCACCCCTACTTCTGATCAACTGGCTATAAATTGGCGATAATTTGCTGTAACAGCTCACAGAACTCAGGAAAAGTTTACTTACTATTACCAGTCTACTATAAAGGATATAAATCAGGAAAAACTAAATGGAAGAGACACTTAGGGTAAGATATGGAAGGGAGTCCACGCCTTCTTCCACATGCCACCCTTCCAGAAACTTAATGTGTTCTCCAACCCAGAAGCTCTCGGAACCCCATCGTTTAGGGTTTTTATGAAGGTTCCATTACACAGAAATGACTGACTAAATTATTGGCCATTGGTGGTTAACTCAATCCCTAGCCTATATCCCATCCCCAGAGGTCAGGGGCTCCAACCCTCCAGTCACATGGTTGGCTCCTCTGGCAACCAGCCCCAACCTCTAAGAGCCAGCTCATTAGCAAAAACCCAGAGAAAGTTGAATAACAGAATCTTCTCTCACCCCTGTCACCCAGGAAATTCCAAGGATTTTAGAAGTTCTATGCCAGGAACAGGGGACTAAGACCAAATACATACTTATTATTATACCATAATATAACCATATACACACATATGTATGTGTCTATTATATATAGCATGTTACTGGTGTATTTTATGAGCTTCTGCTTATCAGGAAATATATTTCTATTGCTTTCTCACAATTGCCTGAGTCAAATTCTTGGGTCTGAAACTCTTCATTGAGGGAGAAAAAACATCACTTTCCTATCTGCTGGCATTTAGGGTTATAAATGAGGAACTGAGCTAAATTGATGTTTGTTTCTTTGTAGAAAACCTGTTTTTCTTATTTGGATCATAACTGATTTTTATCTTTATCCTAGTTGTTTGTCTTTATCCAAATGTCTAGATGTATGCGTTGTTTCTTTGACTTCACATGGAATATGAACAAAGTGGGGGGGATGTATTACAGTTCTTAGTATTCTTTTCTGCCTTTTCCAGGGTTTCATTTAGAAATAATAATTATTTGCACATTGGCCGTTTATATGTGTGTTTAGTTTTACCATCTTTTCCCTCATTCTGTCTTGTTCTTGCATATTTTCTCTGCCTTCTGAAAAATATTACAAATCTGTCCTTTCTACCACTGATCAATGTTTTACACATCGGTTTTACTCCCCTCCAATATTAACTTTCATGCTGCCATTGTCTTTTAAGTTTCCTTGACATTCTCTATTATTTCATCTAAATCTATTTCAATCCCTCACCCCAACCTTTTAATCCCAATCTGTTCTCTCTCCATGGCTGTCTGCTCATGTGTCTCATGGATCATGTCTTTTTGTTCTCTAGTGAATATACCAAACAGCTTTCCAAAATTTTCTTTGCGGTCATGGGTGGAGATCTGTAGAAATGCCCTACTCTTATTTTTTCCCAGTGATATACCAGATGTCCTGTGTTGAGGTTGTTTTCTCCCACAGTCCCCATGCTGTTTTCTTACTATTTTTGCTCCTTAAGTAAAGGTGAGATCTAGTTAATTGTCTATGTTTTTCTTCAGATAGGGTGAAAGATAGCCCCTTTCCTCCTCTCTTTCCACTTGTTTTCTCTTCTCAAAACTAAAGTGCAAGACAGGCTAACGGGTACATCTTCCCGATCCAGGACCAGCATCCAGCAAGCCTTTAACTAGTGAGTCATTGTCCTGTTACTTTCCTGCCTTAGTTGTCCAATGCTATGAACCCAAGGAATATTTAAAAAAGGATCATTCCAAGCAGGTTGTGTTCTGTGTGTTTGTCCTTCTTAAGCCTCAAGCTTCACTAATTTCTTTACATGATGGAACTTTCCAGAATGCACTCTTCTGAAGCCTTGTCTTCCACATATCCTAGTTGAGCTCTGAGATTTATAGTTCCTGCCTTAGAGTTAAAAAGGTGAGAGATGAAGGATTGGAGGATAAACACACTGCTAATCTTGTGGGTACATTTCTTAGATCTTAATTCTGCAAGAGATGATACAGAAGGAAGAAAACATCTATTATTTTGTTAATGACACTGCTTCATGGCATTAAATCAGGTCATGACACAAACTGATAATATTTTTTGCTAAACTAATTCCATTTGTGTTATATTTAGTGTCAAGGCATTCCAAATCCTGACTATGAGCTATCCATAAATCGTTGTCAGTTTTGTAGTGCTGTGAAATTTTTCTTATTCTGATTTTCACGAGTGTTTTAGTACAAAGCTGGGAGACCCTGCTTTGGGGGCTACTTATCAAGCAGCATTCTGAACAAGAATTCCATAATGATCAACGTTGAGCAACCCTTTTGTAAAGATGGTCAAAATCATCAAATCATCAGGCATTAATCTAAAAGAAACCTTAAATATCATCCATCCAGTCTCATCCGAGATATGGAACTGGAACCAGTCCCTGTGGTAGAAGAACTTATACCTGGGCAGGCTCTGCAAAATCTAGAATTCCATCAGAGGAGATCCTGAAATTTTCCTATCAGCCCCTCTCTCTATCCCCAGTTATAGGTCAGAGCTACACATTCAATGGCTCAGGGAAGCCGGGTCCTGACTATCTGAAAGCTTTCCTCAGACAAACTGGCACATCCCAGACTATAGCATTGTCTGTCCACACCAGGAAATGGGTTTATGTCTCTACCTTCCTTTTGCTCCCCCTCTTCCCCCCACCAACTCCCACCACTCCCAGCAAAACATGCCAACTCCTGCCAAAATTATTTTCATTAAATTCACATTTGCAATATTCATATGACAAAAGGTAAGAAGAAAAGTTGGGGCATATGATTGAGGCCACATGTAGGGAAAGCAGGTGGAATGACACAATTTGTTTATCTGTGTTCACCTGTCCTTCTTGCCTATAGGACAGGGGAGGGTGCTCAGGCTCTCAGGCGTGTGCACTCTCTTGCATGCACTCTCTCTGTGTCTCTTTCTCTGTCTCTCTCTCCCTCACACACACAGACATACACATACACACACAGAGACTGTTAATAATTGCCTTTCTCTGCCTTGACCTTGATTGTCTCATAAGAGCAGACTAAAGCAGGTTTTACAAACTATAAGCCAAGGTCCATGGAATGTAATAGAGTTTGGATGTGTTGTCCCTGCCAAAACTCATGTGGAAATCTGATCCCCCAATGTGGCAGTGCTAGAAGCTCTTTGAGTCATGGGGGCAGATCCCTCATGAATGGATTAATGCTCTCCCTGGGGGAGGAAGGATAGTGAGTGAGATCTTGCTCTACTAGTTCCCATGAGAGCTGGTTGTTTAAAAGCCCTGGCACCTCTTCTCTCTCTCTTGCTTCCTCTCGCCATGTGATCTGCTTGTACTGGCCGGCTACCTGCCACTTTCTGCCATGAGTAGAAGCAGCCTGAGGCCCCTGCCAGATGCAGCTGTCCCAGAATAGTAAGCCAAATAAACCTCTGTTTTTTATAAAGTGCCCAGTCTCAGGCATTTCTGTTATAGCAACACAAATGGACTAATACAGAATGTTAATAGATATTACATAGAAACAAAGAACAACCCCTAAACCACAACAGCACAAATGGTAGGGGAAGAGGCTTGATGACCAAGTACATGTGGGAAATGCTGATTAAGCACAGACAGTCCTGGTAGCAGAAACTCTTAGTATTTCTGCCATACAAATAGACATTAAGAAGCTCCAAAACCAGGTGGAGAGAGCAGTGTGAACCATGAATATCTCACAGAGGTTGGGGCTTTTACCAAGAACAATTCTTTTTTCAAAGTAGTGCACTAAATATCTTTCCAATTTCCTCCAAACCTAGATTTTGGACTTTGGAATGTTAAAGAACTGGATTTAAAACCGGATTCTGCTATTTGCTAGCTATGTTGCTTCTGGTGAGTTGTTAAACCATGCTGTGCTTTAGTTTCCTTTTCTATAAAAATTTAAATAATAATGTGTGCTTCCTTGGGTTATTATGATGATTAAATGATAAGAAGTTCATTCAAGCACCTAGTTAGAATGCCTTTCTCCTTTGCCCCGTGAAGCCTCATTTCTGATCAAACATTTTCAGACATGGTAATAAACTAGTCGGCCCTACCCAACACACAAGATCTCCATGAGTGGTGAGTGTTTAGGGTTTGAAGAACATCTCCCATGCTCCCTCACGCCTCTATGTGGGTACCACGGTGCCTAAACACTTCATATGCTGAGCATTTGTGTTAAAGCTCTGAAGATGATGCTAAACATAAAGGCCCTAGTGACAACCACAGCACTTAGTACACTGTGGGAGTCGGCTTCCTCTGCTCAACATCTATAAACCAAGGCCCCTAAAGAGAGCAGTGACTGAGAGATACTGTGTGCAGGGTCCAACATCAGAGGGACAGGTTTTGAATTCCTATGCTACAACTCACTGGTTGGGGACAGGGTAACCAACTCTTCCTAGTCTGCCCAAGACATTCCTGAGTTTAGCATTGAAAGTTGTGCATTTCAGGAACTACTTGGTCCTATGCACTACAGACAATCGGTCATCCTAGGTGGGGATCTTAGGCCCATAATTTAACTCTCTAAGTCTTGGTATGCCCTATAAAAAATAAGGGTTTAAACCAGTGACCTCCAAAGATGATTCTGGCTCAACTCTGGTGTTCTGGGACTTATATTGACAAAGCACGTGGGAAAGAATTCCAGTTTGTCAGAGCTCAGAACACGACACCTCAAAGTATGGTGACTTTGCATGCTGAGTACTTTGAATGGAAGGAGACTGGAAAGCCTTCAGCAGCAGGAAGTTCTCTCTGACCCTCTCATCTGACCTCCACACCTTTCTCCTTCCCTCATCTGTCCCCCAAGGTGTGTCCTAGAAACTAGAACTCCCCCCCCCCAAGCAAGCCATAAAACCTAGGAAAGTCCTCTCTTGCCTCCTTTCCCCCCAACTAAAGTTTCTCATGTGACAGGTGTCCTGCCCATACCTGGGGGAAAGAAAGATGATGCAGAGATGCAGGAAGATTCTGAACAAGGAGGTCTTGCAAAGTTCCCCCTAGTTTATTGCCATTAGATGACACCCTTTTTGTCTAGTCACATTTCTCCACAACTATCCACTTCTGTCATCAGACTTAGCATAAAAATATAATTTTCCCTCAGTCTTTGGGCCTTTATTTCTGAAAGATCCTGTGTCAGGTAACATTTTGGTTACATAAAACTGTTACGCACTTCTTGTTTTAATCTGTCTTTTGTTATAGGGATGTCAGCTGTGAACCTCATAATAGGCAGGGAAAACATATTACTTTTTCACCCTACAAGTTCTAGCAGCAATGATGAATACGGACAGAATATAAAAGAATTTGCTTTTAGGGTAACCTCATCTTCTGTGTTTATTAACGTGATCATTCAGAATAAAATTCTTGATTTTATGATGACTCCTCTGTGACACTGGACAATTCACCTAGCCTCCAAAGCCTCAATTTCCTTATCTGTAAAACAGGGTGATAATATTTACTTCATGCTTTACTTGTGAAAACTGAATGATGTGCAAAACTCTTTAGCACAATACCTAGTATAATGTAGGTACTTGATTTTAAAAGCATGTATAATTATTTTTATTCTTATGCACTCATTAATTAAGCAAGCGTTTATTGAGCAATTACTCTGCACCAGGCACTGGGGCTACAATTCTTGCTCTCATTATATGGATGTGCTAACTGAGAGGTCTATGCACAGTTTAAATTATATTAGAATATTCAAGTCTTGAAGGTCGTTCTGATCTGCTCTACCATGCAATGATTGAATCCACTCCACATAATCCCCAAGTGGTCACCCGGGCACTGCTGAACATGTGAATGGAAATGAGGATCTCTCCATTTTCCAAGACAGCTAATTCCAATTTCAGAGGCTATGATGGTGCTATCATTTCTCATCGAGTAAATCCAGATCTCTAGCACTGCTGATTTTGCCTGACAAGAATACATTTCTTGTACATTTCAAATAGCCTTGACCTGTGTTAAAATCACAGCCAGTACATTCCCCCTCTTCTTTAAAAAACAGTAATTCATAGCTAAGACATCCCTCTTTGTCTGCCATTCCTTTTGTGTGTCACCACTAGGGACCTCTGCCCTTCTTTTGTTTTGAATAGAGCTGATACCACAATATCTGACTTGATTAACTACAATGTCCACCTGGCTGCTTGATTAACTGCAAAGTCCACTTGTCCTCCTGAGTAGCAAGGACTTCCCGTTGTCATCACAGGAGGCAGCCGGGCTGTTTATGCTCACATCAGCGGTGAGGTCTGCATCCCTTGGGGATGAGGTGACTGCTTACTGCCACAGAGCAGGAGCAGCAGGAGAGCCGTCTGTCCTGTGGTGGTGCATCTGTGTCCCCGCGGTCTGCATCAAAAGGAGCTACAGGATTCCTATTTTCCCTCTTATGAGAGCACTGAAAAGAAAGTTATGAGGAATGGGATGGACAGGCTAAGGATCTGGAATACCCTTTCTTTTATGTTTGGAGGAAACAAACACAAGGATTATTCAAGATAAATTTCTATGAGGACAAATGTGGGTGCTCTGCTTCATCTCCTGTCACCTTCTTTCTCTACACTCAGACTCGGCACCTGCCAAAGGCCGACCTATGCCATCAGGTCTCTTTGCCCTCCTCCGTGACTCCTTGTTTTTTTCTAACAATGAGTGGGCAAACTGCTAGAGTTCGCCTAGTGGGCAAATGAGATTTAGGAAGATTTGGGAATTTCAAAGCTATTTTGAGCATCAGCGACTGGGCTCAAACTCTGGTTTTGCCCTTTGCTAATCGTGTGACTTGGAGCAAGTTACCTATCCTCTCTGTGTCTCTATTTCCTCGTCTTTAAAATGGGGCCAATGGTAGCAGTCACTCTACAGGGTTGCAGTGAGGATTAAATATGGTGATCCATGTAAGCACTGAGCACAGCACCTGGCACACAATGAAAGGGTAGTAAATGCTGTCCTTAATTCGTCCAAGGAGCTAAAGTCGAATTTGGAATCTCTTATCCTGTACCTGTAGGCATCAAATCCTTTCCCCTTTTCAATCTCAATAACATTCTTAAAAGGCTGTGGACATGATTGGTTCTAAGCAAACAAGCACAGCCTCAAGGTTGGTGGGCAGGAGTAGTTGAGCACTGGGCCGAGAGTGTCAGGCTACTTCCCTGCCTGCCCAGAGTGCAAGGCGGGCAGCTCCCGCCTGGCCAGGGCTCCCTGGCTCCTCATTGCTCAGCGTAGGCTATTACTCAAACACCTAGTTTATCTTGGATTTATACTCTCTCTAGGTTCATAAAGGGGATGCGAGTGGCTTACAGAGTGAAAGTGGGAAGAGGGGAGGAGAACTAACATTTATCGAGAGCCCACTATGTGACAAATACTTCCACAGGTCCTGTAATATTTAATTCTCAAAATGATGCAGGAAGCTGTGTGCTAATAATCCCATTCAAGAGAGAGAAAAGTGTGACTCAAGAGAAGTGACTCAACTACAATAAAAAAGCACATGTGTTCCAGGGCCAGGTCTTAAATTAAGTCTGAATCCAAAATCCATGTCTTTGTTACTCGACCAAGCTGCCTGATCAATGAACAGATGCTGAATAAATCCATGCCAATTGCTAGACAAGACTCTTCCAGCCCTTCCATCCACAGATTTTCCTTGTCAGTGACAGGTTTTGCTTGGAGTGTTCCATGTTCTTTTTGGTGATCTTGATACTAGGAACAGCTCTCAAGGGCATTGACTTTGAAACCAAGCTCCATTTTGCCTCAGGAGCGAGTCACCTAAACTCTTTGAGCCTCTGCTTCCTTATCTAAGAACAAGAAAGTAACACTTCTCTCACGGGGATCTTGTCAGGATTAAGAGGTGATAACTGTGCAGGTACGTTTAATCCCTAAAGCAGTCTATACAAATATAAGGGATTTCTAGCATTGCTGCTGTTGCTGTGACTCGCTCAAGAGTCTTGGGCAGCTGCTTCTGCACAACACAAGCTAGTAAGAGTTGTGAAGAAAACAGAAGATGATGGTGCTGTATCCAGCAAACTATTTGTGAAATGTGCTTTAGGTAGGGAAGTCAGGAAAGGCATTCAGAGGAGAGGAGACTTCAGCACCAAGGAGGAGCTGACCACGTGGGCAGTGACTCTCTGTCTGCCCCACGCATGCTCTGCTCTACCCTGACTCTGCAGCCAGCATCACCCAGACTCCCTTGCCACCTGGTTTCCCATGAGATTTGGCTAATGGGAGACACTAGGGGGCAGGAGGAAGGAGAGGTTGGGGCTGTTTCTCCTATTTTTCCCTTGCTTGGGGTCTGAGTCTGTGCAGACTGTGGCCTTCTGTGACTGCGGTTCCCATGGGTGGCCCCTCCTTCATGACTCCAGCTCTTCCTGGGCTCCCACCCCTATCCCCAGCCTCTCCGGCCACAGAGGTAGTAATGGTTCTCACTATTGCTACTCTCTAGGTTTCTCCCCTTTCCTGGTTGATCTCACACAGCTATCCCTTCATTAGAGTCTCTGCATTAAAAAATATGAGATGAATACTGCTTCTTGCTGGAATCTGGACTAATATACCTTGTGAAGATGCAGGGCAGAGTGTTCCAGGCAGAGAACAAAATTATTTTATGGACAAAATAAAGAGGATGATAACTAATCTGCATGTGATTTTTTTTTTATAAATTAGGAAGCATTTTCACATGCACGATCTCATTTAAATCTCAAGACAACATAGAATTTGGGCTGTTATTATTCTCATTTTACAGACAAAGGACCTAAGGCTCTGAGCAGTGAAGGGCTAGCTAAAGGGTGACATGAGTGGCTAATACTAGAGCCTAATCTCAAACCCAGGGTTCTGGCTCCAAGTCCTGGCTGCCACCTCCACTGTCACCCAGAAGGGCAGGTGGTAAAGACATTTATCAGGGACCAGCTTACCAGCTACAGTAGCCGCTCACAGAATCTGTTCTGTTCAACAAGTCACCAACTGGAATCTTTAGAGAGTCACATGATCTTCAGAAGTGCAGAAACTTCTCTCCATATCATATCAAAAGTGACCATGACAGTCATCGAATACAACAGCATTGCATTGTAACAGGGAACGCCATGAGGATAAACCTCACAACAGACACTTTTGTATCAGAGCACATGCCTCCCCACCTTGCTCAACATGTTTCTTTCTCCTTTATGTGTAAGTTCTCACAAAGAACCTATTTTAAAGGAATTGGAGAAGCTTTAAGATGATAATAATGATTTAAGAATCACTTGATAAAAAAATTATTAAAGGATAATTTTGAAATTCAGGTAATTAGTACATACTAAACATTTTGAAGTTGAGATTTTTGTATAAATGATTTTCTTAAAGTGGGGTACACTTTCATAGTGATAAGGCAGCCTCGGTGAGTGCTATAGTGGGGATCTAGGATTAACAGCAGAATTTATTCTTGCAAGTGGACTAAGCCACTGAAAAATCTGATTTCCAGCAGTAGATCATTCCTTCCAAGACTTCCACAGCCACCTTTCTCATTAACTTATCATTTGCGGTTTAAAATATCTATGTGCACCTCTGCAGTACACCAATAGTTAGTCCTCTGGGGGTTTACAAGCCAGATTGAACATCTGGATTTTGCAACAAATCGTAAAGGTCACCAGACTCAGAGTGGTGGAAGTAGATGGATCGATGGGCACATGACAACATGCAGCCACCAAGACAAACTGCTCCTGCTGGCCCAGACCAGCCTCGGAAAGCTCAGACGCACCCGACCACACGGATATCTGCTGAAGGATGAATTGTTGTAGGGCTTTGGAAAAAGTCAGTGTTTCCATTTCTTTCTCTCTCACTTGGCATTTTGGAGCCTGCTGTCAGGATTCACACTGATTTTTGGCTTGGTTTCTAGGGACTCTTTTTTTTCTACTACAGTTGAGCTTAAAGAAAAATAGCACAAAGAAATTGTTAAGAAGAAAGAAAATCATGCTCCAGATGGTTTTGAAGAACTCTAAACTGACCCAGAGCCCAAGAAAAGGCCTTTTATTTATAAAATATTCAGGAAAATGGCATATCTTTCTTTTAGTCATAAAAGAAACCACTGAAATTGCCCTTCACATTTGTAAGAAGACACCCGAGCGTGCATGTGTACATGTGTGTGCATTCATGTGCACTTGTGTATCTATGAAGAGATGATATGTTTGTCCTATCTTAAGGACCACATAGAATCTTTGGAGAATACTGATTTGTAATTTTCCAGTTCCTTAACTGCTGTTGTGATAAATGGCAACTTAAAAAATTGAGAAATGGTCAAATTCAGTTTCCCAGTGGTAGAAAGTTTCTGACAAACCTGCTTTGGGAAACATGGACTTCTCCCCACTAAATTTAA
This sequence comes from Galeopterus variegatus, assembly GCF_000696425.1. Classification (NCBI taxonomy): domain Eukaryota; kingdom Metazoa; phylum Chordata; class Mammalia; order Dermoptera; family Cynocephalidae; genus Galeopterus; species Galeopterus variegatus. Next base: position 80,608 of record NW_007730946.1, on the reverse strand, counting down.
AATATGGTGGGAAAGATGAGGTCCTGGGCAAGGTGGGAACAAGGGAAAGGGTGGAACCTGGAGGTGTAAAGAAGCCTGGGAAGCTGCATTTTTAATGTGTTTTTAGTTAAAGGTCACAGAACCTGAAATCAAACAAGCTTAGGCCAAACAATAAGAAACAAGGTTATATTTAGAAGGCTTCTGGGGTGACACACAGAGTGATGGGACCAGATGGCCTGGAAAGTTCAGGGCCTGCGCCCGGGACCAGTAACTCAACATCATCACAGCTTTCTACCTTTAGATCAGCCTGTCTGTTTTTCACTTCATTCTCTCCTAGTGCACACAAGTTTTCTCCTTGAGGCAGAGAATGTGGCCACAGTTTGGAGTCCGATCACAAAAGGAGCATGATCTTTTTTTGTTAATTCCAGTTAGAACAAACTTCAGGAAAGTAATCTGATGAGTTCAACTTGGGTTCCATTTCTCCTTTTGACCAATCACTAAGTCCAAGCAGACTATGACTGCCAGCCTGGGCTCCCCAGGCACAGGAGATCAGAGTCTGTACAAAAGTAAATGACAGTGCAAAGAAAAGCAGTCACAGAGGACAGTGGTGGAAGTGTGCGGCACAGACAGAAACAGTGTCCACCCTGGCAATAAAGCAGCGTAACTGGTTGAGTTGGCCTGTGCTAATCACACTTAATGTCCCAAATAACATACAATTCAAAGATGGAACACAAGTTTTACAATTGGGGACAGACTTAGTGCATTTATAATGGGGTGCCTGCAGCTTGCCATGGCCTACATTCTGCATGATGGGGCATTACCCCACCTACCTCCCAACCTGTCTGGTGTGTCCCCTTTGTCTAAGATGCTGTTCTCCTTTCAGGTCTTAGGGCACAGCAAGCTCTTTCCTCCAGGGGTGTAGTGCATTTCATTCCTTCTGCCTATCAAAGCTCTCCCTTGCTATTGCATGGTTAAGATCTTGTCATCCTTCAGGGCTCGTGTCCTCAGAGAGGGCTTCACAGAACACCCTGTGTAAGTAAGCCTCATTCTCTTATTCTTTAACAGAGCATTTTGTTTAGTTTTTATGGTACTTCACCAGTTTGAAATTGACATATTCATTTGTTTGCCTATTTGTTCGTTCCAGCCTTTCCAGTAGACTGTAAGCACCTTAAGGTGGGTACCATGTTGCATTCATTCATCAACTATCCCAGCATCTGTGAATGTGCCTTGCCCCAGCAGGAGCTCAAAAAGTATTCTTTGAATGAATGGACAGATGGATGTATATACACTGTCCAGATGAATGCGGCAGCAAATGAGGAACAAAAGGGAAAAATGAAACCCAACCCTAAAGGTAGGAAGGGGGAATACAAACAGTGGATCCCCATGGGCCTGCAGCGGGACCCACACGGGGCTGCTGTGCTCCCAACACCAGGGGGCGCTATTTACATAGGCTGCGACAACACCAGGGTTCCAGGGAGCTAGTATCCTCTAACCCACATCCTCCCAGTTGGGTACATCTCAGTTAGGAACAAACGAATCAATCCTAGAAACCCACGAAACTTTTGAGCTGCCTTGAACTTGAGCTCAGTGCTTCTGTGATGAAGAATCATTTTTGTAAAATCATTTCCAATCCATTGCTCACCAAAACTTTTGTAAACTACATTACTAAAAAAATTGTTTTAAAAAAAAGAAAGAAAAAAGGAAATAACAGAGGACATACAAAATAAAAGCCCCAATATTTAAATTGATTGAAAAGACATAAAATCACTCTGTCCAGCTACTATAAAAATATATAAACACTTTGAACTTCTGTACATTGCAGACCAACAGCAGTTTACAGACTGGCCCTGGTCCTCAAGCCACTCAGTGTCATCGCTGTAGAGGAAGAGACCAGGCATGAGGCTGGGCAACTAACACTCCTTCATCCGTCCTCACAGTAGTCCTACGAGACGGACAGCATGAAGGGCCAGAGACTGAATTCATAATTTTGAAATCTTGATCATTATGGATTTTTTGCATTAATTTTGATTTTTTAAAATATTGTATTACCATACTATTTTTCTTGATTACTGAGTTTTTTTGATCTTCCCTCCCCTTATTTATTGCTTCCAAGGTAAATCCCTCACTCTCCTTTCCCTGATCCCAGCCCTGGGGAAAGGCATAAGATTTACTATCGTACGTAGAGAAAATTAGGCTAAAAGAATTGTCCAGTATCAGTGAGTAAGTGGCTGAGGCCTCAATATGTGTCTAACCCCAAATCCATGAACTTCTCCTTGGGTCACACCACCTTCCACACTGAACGTCCACTATTCATCAGTCATTCATTCCCTCATTCACTGGCAGTGTCCTCAAAGCTATAGCTGCGAATGAGTAGGTTTGGTGCAGTAAATAGGAACCAAATGATAGATGACCTTGAATATCAAGCTGAGAAATATGCATTTTATTTGGAGCTACTGGGGCATTCTAGAAGTGACATGTCAGATTTAATATTTAGAAAGTTCACTCTGAGTGCAGTAGGGTGACTGGATGGGCTGGCATGGGCAGAACTGGAGGCAGGTGCCCAGTTCGTGGAAGGATGCTGGAATCCAGGGGAAGGAGGCAAAGAAAGGGGAAGATGCTGATCACAGTGGGAGGGATCCATTTCATTGGCATCGTGAGGATTTGGGAGGAGAATAAATCACCTCTGCTAGTCCAAGGGTGCCCGCACCGACCACACTCACGGGGGCAAGGAAAGACACAGCCTAGGTCTGCTGAAGAACGCAAGCAATATGTAAACATGTGTACAGACAGGGGCAGGGCGCGATAAGGCAGAAAACAGTAATGAGAATCTGGAGCAGAGAGGAAAACGGGTGAGAGGAGACATGGAAATGCAAGAAACTGGTTAAGGAGCGAGCAGAAGGCAGGCAGCATCTGTGAGCCCAAGGACAGGAGGAAGGAGGAAGGCGGGTGTGGGCGGAAACAGCAGTCAGATTCTCAGCAGCACTAAAATTGTCCCTGCCACTTGGCAGGAGTCAGTTCAGACGTGGCAGATCTAGGAGCCTGTCCTTTTCCTCATTCATGTGACTACACAAGGAGCCACTCTGTGAGATTCACAGACCAAAGGATTCCCTGGCAAATATCACTTTGATCTTTGGTGGTGTTGAATATCCCAAAGCTTTGTTTACTGAAGTGATGAGAATGACAATGAGTTATTTCCAACAGAGTGGACTATACGACATTTAGTCTGGCTGATCAAAAAAGTTTATGAAACGTAGTTTAAACATACAAGAGTACTTCGAAAAGTTCATGGAAAGATTCGTATTATCTTTCAGCTCCATTTTTCCATGAACTTTTTGAAGTACCCTTGTACATAATGCCTCTTAGAAAAAATTAATTTAGAATCTAAATGAATTCATAATGGATACTATAACTCAATCTTTAGAGACCCTAAACAGTGCTCTTTTCATTATTGATGACTTTTATAATAAAAAAAGAGAGAGATCCCTTACACTATGGACAACTTTATAATTCTCTAAGCATTTTTCACTCACATTGTGTGTTAATTCTTTCAACAATTCTATTATGTAGAAAGAACAGTCATCGTTATTACTATTTTGCAGAAGTGAAAACTGAGGCCCGAGAGGTGCAGAGATTTTCCCAAGGTTACACACCTGCCACGCGGTGGAGCCAACCCTGGGCCCCAGCTCTCTTGACCGAGAGTGCTCTTTCCACTGATTCACAGTGTTCCACCCTAAGCAGCCCGCGTTGTGGGCTTTTCTGGAAGTTCATCACGATGCTCCTTTCATTATCATCTCCCAAGGATCTGCTGAAGGGTAATTGTTAAAGGATCACACTCTTCCTACAGGAGGCAGCTGAAGAGCCATGGACTTGGAGTCAAAAGGTTCGGACACTCCCACATTGAGACTTCTCATTCTTACGGCTTTGGGCAAGACACTGACCCCTGGGAGTCACCATTTTCTTAGCTGCAAATGGGTGGCAGTTGTTACTATCTCATTAGATTGTTGGAGAGAGTTATTGTCCAGAAGGAAGCAAAGGGCGAAAGGGGCAGGACACAGGATTCAGCAAATGTGATTGGAGGGAAATACAGAAAAAATCTCAGGGCATCTAGGGCCCCCAAGGAGGAGCAGCCCCCACTAGAGTGTATAAGTGGGGAAGGGGACACAGAGAAATACAGTTTAAAATTAGCATGAGTCTTGTAAGCATCTGGAAGACAGAAGGACAGTTCACTTCTCGAGTACCTGCTGTGTGCCTGGCACTGTGCTAGACACTTTTGGGAACATTATTCAATGACTACTTTTTGACCATTTGCGATGTGCTGAGCACTGTTGTAGGCATTGGGATATACGAGTAAGGAGAGACAGATTGGGATGGCCCCGGAGGCTCATCTCCTCCCACTTTTAGTGGCTTGGCAAGGAGGGTGAGTTGGCTGGAACAGGGACCAAAGCAAACAGCCACAGGGCTCTGGAGGCTCCACCTTCCTAATGAAGCTACTGCTCTACCAGGAAGCTTTCACTTTATGTGGCCACCCATCCCCATAAATATGCAGAACATCATGAGAGTGGAGGCTTTCCCTCTCCTCTGCCAGAGCCTTTTTTATGACACACCTGACCTAGGCACCCTTCTCTGTGGGATAGATAATGAACATTGGAGGATCGTGGTCCTGCAACTACTCTTCTGCTTGTGACTTTTTCTCTGATACATTCTCGTTTATATTTATATCATTTAGTACTAGTGGCATGTGGGTCTATGCCTTTGTTACAGAGCTAACATGAACCTAACACTACTGTGGACAAGGCAGACAATAAGCAAATAAGTAAAATGTGCTATGTCATTGAATCCTCCCAACTTTACTGTAAGTGTTCAGGTTTGAACTCCTGCAGCTGAGAGATTTGTGATTCTCATCCAATTATGTTGAACACAAAAGCATGAACCCTCTTTCGCCTGCATCAGGCAATGCCATGAAGTTGGAGTCTTGTCAGGGACAGTTTGGGGACCTTGAGGACAAGCTCTTCCAACTTGATGATTTGCTGGCAGACTGACCCTGCAAAGCACAATGAGGCCTCCTAGCAGGATCTCTGAATTGCTCATTACTTTGTGGTCAGCATATCTGTATACTCTGAGAGCTTGGATCTCATGTCAACTGAACAATCAATGCACTATGAGAAATAAGATGGCAAAGATATGATTCTAGTCCACAAAGAGCTTACAAACTAGTGAGGAGAAAGGAAGGCAGGTGAATTAAATATTTAAGTTCTTCCTATTTCCAGCTCAGGTCTCCTCACATGGGTGCTTGCAGCTACTCCTATGGCTTTGACTATTATCTACAGGCTTGATGATTCCCCCACATCTTTATCTCTTCTGAGCACCAGACCATCCATTCAGCCGCCTCCTGGGTGTCTCCACAGGTATTCCAGAGGCTCCGCAAATTCCTCCTCTCCATTTCCAGTCTTCACTTACAGGGTCACCATCAATCCTGACACTCAGGCTAAGAACCAGGAATCAATCACCCTCAATCTTTTCCTTACCCTTTCTTTCTACAACCAATCTGTCACCAAGCCCTGCCACATCTTGCATTTCTGGCTTCATAACCTCCCTTTCCACAGCCCTTCTGCCTTAGATCCAGTCCTAGCCCTCTGAGCTCATGCTTGCAATAGTTTGCTGGCTAGTGTTAAAATAATTATTCATAGCACTTGGTAAAGACAGTGAGGAAGACTTTATTCAAGGGTGGACCATTGCATGGTAGGTATGGGACTGCTGCAACAGGGTCTTCCAGGGAGGGGAGATTGAGCTCAACATCAAATACAACAAGGGCAAATGGAGATTAATGGCCAAGGAGCAGAGTGGAGATCAGAGGATCACAATTTACTATGAGGAAACATCTGGAGCAAGGGGGATTCTGGCTAAACTGAATTGACAGGATTATTGCTGAAGGCAAGCCAGAGTGGTAAGGTATTGAGGGTGGGGAATAAAGAATTTGATCAGATATCAAGAGTGGTCAGATACCAAGCATGGGGGCTTTCCGCTAAATCGACTTAGCTAAAGCTGGACTAAATGGACACAGCCCGTGGACCAAGGGCAGAGCCCACTCCAATTACCCCCTGCTCCATTCCTCCTGCGCCCTGCACCACTGTGATCTTCCTACAGTGTACACTTAAGCAGATTACTCTCCAATCCCCAAAAGCCTGTAGGAAAAGTGCCAAACTCCCAGGGACAGTAAAGTCTCAGCTGTCTCTTCCCCATCTCCTCTCCCTGGAAGGGGCCTATGTCTGGCCCCACTAAACTCACCAATCTCCAAACACAATTTGCCATTTGAGGCTAAGTGTGCAAACCCTTTTTAGAATGCTGGCCCTCTCAGTAGCGTGAAGAAACACCTACCCTTTTCCAAAATCCAGCATCATGCTGATGCTATTTAAATGCTTTTCCAACTCGCCCTAGCAAGGGAGAGTCTGTATTCTCAAAAACCTTAGGAAGACATATTTAAATTTATCTTCTTTACATATTTATTTCCCATCAGACTGTGAGCTCCTTAAATACCTGTCTGTATCTTTAGGGCCTACAAGTTGATACATAATAACAATATTAAGGGCTGGCCGATTAGGTAAAGGATTCAGATTCCCTTACTGGCCAGCCACCAAAAATAATAACAACAACAATAAATAACCATAATATCTATCACTTACATAAGTGCATTATGTGTTCCCAGTAACATGCATGTGCACATGTGTGTGTGTATTCAAATAATCTATCATTATTCCCATTTGATAGATGAAGAAACTGAGGCAAAGATGTTAACTGACTAGGCAAATATCACACAGCTAGTACATAGCAAAACTGAATTTCAAAGCAAGACCAGAATCCTTGCTCTTTGCCACTAAGCTTCACTCCATCATACAGGGGGGCTCTGCACACTTGAGATGTAGCTGGTGAGTGAAGGATTAAAACACGAGGTAGAGGGCCGAACCTGTAGCTCACTCGGGAGAGTGCACAGAATCCTTGCTCTTTGCCACTAAGCTTCACTCCATCATACAGGGGGGCTCTGCACACTTGGGATGTAGCTGGCGAGTGAAGGATTAAAACACGAGGTAGAGGGCCGAACCCGTGGCTCACTCGGGAGAGTGCGGCACTGGGAGTGCAGCAGCACTGGGAGCACCAAGGCTGCAGGTTCGGATCCTATATAGGGATGGCCGGTGCGCTCACTGGCTGAGTGCGGTGTGGGTGACACCAAGCCAAAGGTTCCGATTCCCTTACTGGTCACAAAACAAAACAAACAAACAAACAAACAAACAAAAAACCCACGAAGTAGAGGGTGATGTGCATGATGGAAGTGGTTAAAACCAAGAGATTGTGTAACTCATCAAAGGCACAGAGGTGGGTGACACTAGAGTGGAGAAGATGGTGTAGACAGAGGGAACTGCATGAACAGACAAAGTTCTGGAAAGATTGCAGCACACTTAGAAGAAAGCGAGGGAGTCAGGCGTGACTGTAAAACTACAGAGCAGTATCTAATCCAAGTGAGTGGAATGCATTCCCTGGAAGTTAATAGTATATGCACTACTTGGTACCGCTCTCAGGCCTGCAGTATGACATTCTTTCACGGGCCCTGAACTCTTTTGCCTTTAGGGGTCCCTTCCCCTATAAACAGTATTAAAAATTTATGTTTTACAGCTGCACTGTTATAAAGAGGAACATGTTTGTATTACATATTAAAATATTTCATTTGACTTAAATAAGCTTTTTTTTTTTTTTTTTTTTCCTTTTTTTGTCTTTTTTCGTGACCGGTAATGGGATCGCAACCCTCGGTGTTGCGCCTGCACCGCGCTCAACCAGTGAGCGGACCGGTCTCTATATGGGATCCGAACCCTCGGCGGGAGTGCCGCCGCGCTCCCAAGCGCCGCACTCTACCGAGTGCGCCACCGGGCCGGCCCCAAAATATTTCATTTGACTTAAAAGTTCATTTTTTTTCCTCCTGATGTTAAAAAATTAAAAATGCGTGGGCTCCTGCCTTGGGGTCCTGCCTAGGGGCCTGGGGCATCGAGCCAGGGACCGGAGCCCCGCCCACAACCAGGCACACTGCCAGTGCCAAGGAGCATGCCAAGAACCTCACCTCCATGTGGGTGGCCCACCACAGCCACCACAGTAGCCATGGCTGCCATGAAAGTGGCTAGATGTCACAACCACCACATAGATGGTCTGCCAGCCACTGCAGTGCATTGACACAAGAAAGTCACCAGCAGAGAGACCAAAGGAAAGAAGAGGATGTCTCTCTCCACAAAGCCCATTCTGGAATAACAGAAGAAGCATCTGCTCTATGATAATATTTGAGGACCTGAACACACCTTGCAGCATTGGACAGATCATCTAGGCAACAAATCAGCAGAGTAACCATTACTCTTTCAGAGGGAGGGAGAGAAGAAATCTAGTGTTATCAGTGGTGGGAGGGGGAGGGAGAGGGAGAGGAGGATGGGGAGAGATTAGACAAGGGACATAAAGAATAAGTACAATTTGTAACAATATACACACTAGTAATATTGATTTGATCAAATCAATNGCATTGGACAGATCATCTAGGCAACAAATCAGCAGAGTAACCATTACTCTTTCAGAGGGAGGGAGAGAAGAAATCTAGTGTTATCAGTGGTGGGAGGGGGAGGGAGAGGGAGAGGAGGATGGGGAGAGATTAGACAAGGGACATAAAGAATAAGTACAATTTGTAACAATATACACACTAGTAATATTGATTTGATCAAATCAATGTTGATCAAATATGTCAACATTGAAACTCAAAAATATGTATAATCAATTATGAGCCAATAAAAAAAATTTTAAATGGGGACTGAAAGTATTGTGGATGCTTGTACATTGCCTTCTGTGCCTAATGAGCCAATTGACCCTACTTCTCTCTTAATTGTGTAAATCAGTAAGGCCTTCAAACATTCTTTCTCAGCATTGAATTGAAGGTAACTCTGGCAGGATTAGTCCTCAAAGATCATTGTTTATTACCACTTTTCTTATTTGCAAAGTGAGAAAATAGGCTATATCATCTCTGAGGGGCTTTCTAACTAAAATTTATGTTCTGTTTGTTGTTTATGTGGCACTTAGCTCATAAATCTCTTTCCAGTTTATCATCCAATTTAACTCTCACAAATCTCCATTATTTATATAAGGAAACTGAGGCTGAGGAAGATCGGCTGTCTGGTTTCACAACATGTACTTGGGCAAAGCTAGTTCTTCTAACTCTCACTCACTGCTTGGCGCCAGTGGGTTTGGTCCAAGAAATATCCTGTAGAGTAAAAGAGCTGTTTATATCCATGTGGCATTTGCATAGTCATGCATAGGTCATGAGCTAGGAGTTGCCTGTGTGATGCAGTGGAAATCGATCTGGGATCAGCATCAGAGAAGTGAGTTCTTATCTCAGCTTCTACCATTCCACAGCCATGTGCCCTTGCGCATGATGTTTAACCATTCTGAGCATCATTTCTTGTCAGAGTCTGCTTGGGCTGCCATAACAAAATACTGTACCATAGACTGGGTGGATTAAACAGGAGAAATTTATTCCTCACAGTTCTGGAGGTTGGAAGTCCAAGATCAAGGTCCTGACCAATTGGTCTCTGGTTGAGGGCTCTCTTCCTGGCTTGCAGATGGCTGCCTTCTCACTGTGTTCTCACATTGTCTTTTCTTGGTGCAAGAACTAGCAGAGAGAGAGCGAGCCCTCTTCCTCTCCTCATAAAGCAACTAATCCCATCATGAAGGCCCCACCCTAGTAGCTTAATTTAACCCTAATTACCTCCCAAATACCCCATCTCCAAATACCATCACAACGGGAGCAATGCTTCAACATAGGAATTTGGGGGAGAGACACAATTCAATCCACAGTACTTCTTTAATCTAAGAAGAGGGCATAACAGAATATTTGGGAAAATAAACTAAAATTCAATGAGGAAATA
>NW_007730946.1:63767-69547 GCF_000696425.1 Galeopterus variegatus | reverse complement strand
AAAAAAAAAAAAAGGATTAATTAATTTCTTGGAATTTATATCTGTGGCCTGCCCACTAACAAGGGGTAAAGTGAACTCCGGTACCAACCCTCCTCTGTTCTTCCAGAGCAAATGCACGGTTGTTGGTCAGAGTGAGGGGTCTGGCCTGTTCAAATCCTCAGACGTTTCACTGTCCCATGCCTGTGCGTCAGGCACTGTGCTGGGCCCACGCGGGGCAGGGGAAGGGGAGAAACATGCGTAGCCACCCTCTGACACTGGCAGGCGAGTCTCAACACAAGGCAGCGTGTGATAGGAAGAAAATGGCCAGGAGAGCACAGGGGGCTGGGAGCCCAGCGGAATGAGGGGAAGGAAGGAAACCCACGTCTCCCCTCCTTTCCATGGGGCTCATCTGCTCTCCCCTTCTTGTTGCTTCACCCCTCCAAAAGAGAAATCAGGAATAAAACCACCTAACAAAACCAGAAAGATGCGTTTCTGTAATTTCCTAGTAAAACTGTAAAAGCTGGCCTGATTCTCGTGGCCGGATGCTCTCGCTCTCTGCTGGCCAGGCTAATCAGAAAAGCATTGTACTGAGGAAGTCGAGGCATAAATTTGATCACTCCCCAAACGGTTCTGAGTAATAGAAGGGGAGGCATTACTAGAAGTTTTAAAACTCATACCACTCTGAAATTATCACATAAGAATTGTCACAGGGGATGCAGGAAGGCTGTGATTTCTCCTTGTTTTACACTGCAGGACTGAAAAGGGAGTTGAAGGAGATTAATTACATTCCCTGCTAATCAATGCAAAGACATATTTTTCTGCTTCTCCCTCTCATAATTTTTATTTCATCTAGTTTGGGCTTTTTTAGGGTTGCCAGATGTCCCAGTTTCAGTGGGACAATCCTGCGTTTTGAAGGTAAGTCCCATCTGCTCTTGAAAATATTTCTGTTCACTGCTCTCTAGTCGACTGTAGGGTTTTTAGAGCTGCCAGCCAGAGTACGGCTGCTGGAGAGAAGATGATAAATTATTGTAACAGTACAAAAAAAAAAGAAAATCACATCTACCACTATCCCACCTCAGCAATGCTGTGAATTAATTCTGCAACAATGTTAGACGTGAAAGGTGAATCTCCAAATCTCCATATGGGAATCTGAAGCTCTTTCCACGATGGCTTTGAGAAGACACAGACCCAGCAGGAAAGAATGATTCCTTCACTAACTGCTGGAACACCTGGCTCTGCCATTTTCCTGAAAAGTAACTTTGGGCATGTTAGTTAAAAGAAGAAACCGTTTTTGAGCACTTACTGTCTACCTGACTTAATGCTAGGCACTTTAGATAAAATAATGGATTAATTTCTACAATAACATGGATAGCATAGGTTTTATCCCCATTCATAGATAAGGACATTGAGGCTCAGATCCACTGAATCTAGAACTCCCTGGTGCCAAAACCCCATGCCCTTCCCACTACAGATGTCTCACTTTCTTCATGGGTTAAGCAGGAATCATAGTAACCTGTTCCTGGTAAGATCCAAAACAGACAGAGAGGAGCAGATACTCTGGGATCTCTTCCAGGGCTCCTGTCACAGGGAGTGGGGGAACATGTCAATTAAGGTCCAGTCTGTGGTGGGTTTTAAATGGGCAAGTTCCTCTGAGCAAAATTCTTACTGCTGGTCTATGTGCTTTTTAACTTGGCCTCAGACTAGATGTCAAGGCTAGCAGTGTCAGAGATAAGCTACATGACCCTAGTCAGGGCCATGGAACCAAATTATCTTCATCTCCAGAATTCTCACACCCCTCCTTCCTCATAATCGAGGCATTGAGACTATACTTCAATTCAGCTGTCACCTGATAAGCCACTGTACCTTACTGAGAAAGAGTTTATCATCATTATGTTAACAGAACAAGACCCTGACAGCAGAGGTCAGGAGGGGCAAACACTGAGGGTGGTTGCTCTCTCAGGCCATGGGAGAAAGACTGTCTGGGAGAGAGACTTTACAGGGGAAGCTGTTACACCAAGATACAAAAGAGAATGTTCTAGAATCCTTCGGAAAAGGCACCGAATGACTTCATTAACATATATTGCCTAGTTTTCATCACAGCAATAGCTTGGTGTTTTTTCAGTGGCTTTTTTTATTGTCATGCCTTAATGGAGAGGCCTCAAGAGAAAAAGTCCATAACCTCCAATGTGGGCCTTTTTGGTGTATCTAAGTAACACATGTGCAAGTGGAGAAGAGATCCCAAAATACCGACAGCACGATCAGCTGTCACCACGTCAGATGCTCAGCTGGCAGCGGCTGTGCATGGCCAGCTCGCCTGTTGATTTCCTCCTGCCTTCACGGAGGCACCTTCTCCCAGCAGTGACGAAAATCCTTCTCTTAGATTTCGGCTCTTGCACTCTTACCCTTCCTGGCTTCTCTCTGCCCCTTATTGGAGGCTAGGGGTTTTTATCTTATAAACTATGGAAGCACTTCAGGGGGTCAATAGGCCTCTTGCAATTTTTTCAAAAATGTGTACACATGTGCATATGTACAGTCCCTCAGATTGTCAAAGGGATCCATGACATCAAAATCATTAAGAACTAATGCATAAAATAGCCCTTTCTCTGGAATTACAGGGCCAAAGATAGCAATCTGGATGGGAGGTAGAAGATGAAGAGTTATTTCCTAATAAGAGTTATTAATCCTAATTCCTATGTTACTTTAGATCCACATTCCTCTGTGTTCTCAGCTGTGAAATGGGCTCAGTGTGCCTCTCCCACTGGCTACATGGCCTGTGTTTTCTCTGTAGCTGGTGCTCCTGGCACATGGATTTTCTTACCAGTTCTGAATACTCCGTGCCTCCGTGTCCCAGTATGTTGTCACGTGGTGGTTTCTCTGTTCCAGCAGGGGATAAGCTGGCAGGGGCATAGGGAGGGTAGGGGTTGTGGTGACCTAACTGCCTGCCAGCTTTCAGTGTGCAGAATGGTCACATGAGCAGCTTATTAAAAATACAAATTCCCGGTTACTGCCCTCAGAGATTCTGACTCTGTTTGGGATGGAGCACCAGAAACCGGAATTTTAACATGTTCCCAGGTGATCTTCCAAGGCTTGGTTTGGTCAGGGTTGGCAGGAACCAGGACGTTAGTGGATTGGAAGACAAATGAAGACTCTTCCTGAGACCAGCAAAGGGTCTGTCAGGGCAGAACAGAAACCGAAGGAACCGATTTCCTTGATTGTCCTCTGGGTGGCATTGTGCAGATGCTTCAGCTAAACAGAAGGAGGCCCCCTCTGCGATCTTGGAAACTCATTTCTCAGGGTTGGCCCCAGGCAGGGCTTCTGCTGTGGGCTCAGGATTGCCAGTGCCAGGGATTACATGAGGCGACGTCTGGCAAATATGAGGTTCTCATCCCAATGTCTCTGCTCATCCTGATTTGGGGAGAGAATGTTGTTTCAAAGGCAGGATGACACGTCTAGGTCTCAGTGGCTCTCGTCACCTCTCACACTAAGACAAGAGATCAGAAAGGCTGGGGTGTCCAGTGACTTGACTAGTTACCTTCCTCCTTGGCTGCAGTTTTCAATTACAGAAGTAATGCATGTTTTTGTAGATGATTTCAAAAAAAGCATATAAACAAAAATAATTTTTAAAAGTCACCTGAAATCACACCACCCACAGGTAACCACTGGTAACATTTAATGCATATCCTTAAAAGGATACTGTTTGGTAACCTGCTTTTTCTAACTTAACAATATAACAAGAACATTTTCCAGTCTAGGAACAGCATTTAAATCATTTTTAAAAGTTGCATAGTACTATAGTATTTCATTTACAGATGGACCACAGTTTATTTAACCAATTCCATATTGTGGGACATTAAAGTTAGCACAGAATTCTGCCAAGCAGCAGGACAGATTCTCAGGACAGATTCTCAGAAGAAGGGGGCCCTACAAGGAGGCTATTGTCTCTCTGTCTGTTTCTTCCTTTCTCCCTTCTTTTCCCCCTCCCTCTTTAAGTGTCTTTGGCTTTTATGGCCAACTCTACCATAAGATTCTTATAGTTACCCAGCTGCCCCTTTGTACACTTATCCAATAATTTCCTTCACATAGCAAAAATTCCTAGAAGTAGGATGTGTCTCCCTTCTTTTCCCCCTCCCTCTTTAAGTGTCTTTGGCTTTTATGGCCAACTCTACCATAGGATTCTTATAGTTACCCAGCTGCCCCTTTGTACACTTATCCAATAATTTCCTTCACATAGCAAAAATTCCTAGAAGTAGGATGTCTGGGACAAAGGTTGTGTAGAATATTACTGTTTTTGATTCGTATTGCTTTCTGGAAAGTTTACCCATTTTACTGAAACCACCAGTGAATGAGAGGGACTAAAGGGTCTTCCCTGAAGTGCCCCTCTGACGTCTTCTGAGAATTTGTCCTGCTGCTTGGTGGAATTCCGTGCTAAGTCAGCTTCCTAGCCTGCCCCAAGAGGAGCTGTGCCTCGTGGCTGCGGCACACCTTCACAGAGGGGCCATCACTTCTGCCCTGTTCTGATAGAGCTGTCTGCATGGCAACCTGCTCATCGTCCCCACCCCTAACTCTTGGGTTTGTGAGACTGGAAATTTACTGGAACTACCCCAGAATTACTCTGAGAGAAGAAATATGGGCAAAGTGCTGGGGACACTGTAAACAATAGCTAATGTGAATTTAGTGTCAGCCATCTCCTCTTTTGGACAACAGAGACGGTCTCTTCTTCTTGCCATACTGAATTCCCCGATGACTGGGACTTCGTGATTTGTCCCAGTATAGGTTATGAGGGTCCCAACAACATGAAAGACAAAATATTGGAACATGCTCCTCCAATGGGAAAAAAGGGAGAATGGGATTATCTTGGCCAGAGCTGACATCCATATGGCTGTGAGGTCAGGATGGAGGTAACATGATAAAAGAAAATACCAAAAGCCATAGGAGTGAACCAGCCAAAGACCAAGACGTAAAAAGAGTTAAGAAAGTTGCCAAAAGATATCAGAGGCAGCCATCCAAGTCAGATAAAGAATCCAGAACCTGAAGCCAAGAGACCAGAAGCAAGGACAAGTGTTCGGAAGTCCTGGTACAGTCTAGGGTGTCTTGTAGCTGGGGGTTTGCTTTTATCAGCCTACATGGCCATGGTGCTTGGATGATCACACACCACCCCACATACACAAGCTCACAGACCCCCTGCCCAAAGGCCCAAGGCCAGAACAAAATGGCAGATAGAGCTAGATCCTCCAGTACACAATATTATGGTCATTATAAAACAGCCAAGCAGCAGAACTGACCTTAGGCAGCCAGGTACCAGGAAGGAGGGGAAGTATTTCATAGAGTCAGGCAAAAATGATCAAGGAAGAAATGTCTCTGGCTAGGAGGGGATCCATTTTTAGATGCAGAGAAGTCGTGTGCAAGCACTCCTACCCATTTCTGCAGGTCAGCTATGGTACATTGGCAGCAAGCAAGGGCCTCAGAGAGCCAGAGATCCACCCTAACTGCAAGGGGTGCTATCCAGGCCTGGCAGGCATTTAGTGTGCATGGCGGCATGTGACAGGGCTGGTGTGGGTAAGGACAGCCATACTCTTGTCCACCCCTGAGTTACCTTCCATTTGAATATATTTGTTTCACAATTAGAAAAAACAACAACAACAACAAAAAACTAATTAAATTCGTTTCTCAAACTGTTTTCATAGAATTTTGCAGGCTGTAACAATACAATGTTGAGGAAAACAAAGCAGAATATAAAACTATGTATATGGTATAATGCTAACTCTGCAGAAATGTTTATACATATACACAGAAAAGGTGCT
>NW_007730946.1:59636-62546 GCF_000696425.1 Galeopterus variegatus | reverse complement strand
GAACAGCATGGGAGAATTTGTGAACTTTGATCTATTTTATCATTCTCTATCACTGGTCAAAGTCTCCTGCTAAAGGAAGCAGGAAGCAGCCATCCCCGTACTGCCGACCCACGTGTGATCAGAACAGGGTGGAGCCCAAGCGGGAGCATTAGCGGGATCTGGGAAATGCAAGAAGAGGCTCGTTATCGAACAGAGCAAAGTCACATCCTCAGCCAAGTATTAATGAGGACTGCTGTCCTTTCCTTCGCTTTTCCTCATGACTTATTTTTCCTCCCTCTGATTTTCTCCATAATATTTTTAGCTTGTTAAACTGCTTATTCTCTTTCATAACCAAACTAGATATCAGTCAATTAACTAATTGATTACAAGGAGGCAGATATGGCAAACGATGTCAGCAGGAATACAATGATGACACTTAGGTTAATTAAAGAGTCAGATAGCTCTTATCCCATGAGGCAGGTTCAGCCATTTTTACGTAATCTGCCTTTGTAGTTCTTTGATTAAAAAACACCTTCAAAGGTTGTTAGAAAGAGATATCCAGACTGGGAGGGACCCAATTGCATGAAGAGAGGCTTAGGTGGAGCAGAAAAGATCATGCATGATGAAGAATGACTGGGGGTTAATCCCAGCTCCCACCCACCCCTACCAAATACCAGCTGTGTGACCTGACACAGACAAGTCACAGTCTCTGAACCTGTTTTCTCATTTTTAAAATTAGGATAGAATACCTGTACTGTACATAAATAAAATGTATACAGAGTGAGAGCTAGAGGATCCAGCACCTAGATGAGATGATTACTGCTAAGAAGACAGCTATCTGTCAAAGTAGAGCTCCCTGGCCCGTAGACTCCAAGTGTGAGCCCTGCCTGCCTGCCTTCACCACCCCTACCTGTACCTGTGGCTAGATCTCTCCCCATGCAATGCACTGTCCTCCTCACAGCCTGAAGCTTTAGCTTTGCTAAGTGCTGTGTTCCTTATGAGTCCAGGTTGGGTGCCAAGACAATCCTATCTTTCAGGTCTTTAGAATGCTTTCTGGGAGAAATTAATTGGTGCTCAGAAATACCATCACTTAATGTGAATATTTTCTTTACTTGTCAATATTAAAAAGTAGCAAAGCTATCGTTGCTCTTAAAATATACCCTCCTTCAGCTCTGAATTTCCAAAGACTAATCCATCTGGTGTGAATAACCATGTCCAGTAATTAATCTCCTCTTTTGGCAATTCTTTTTTTTTTTTTTTTTTTCTGGGAAAAGTGAGAGTTTTCTGCTTAACCATCAAGCTAGATCCAACAAGCATTTTCCCCTCTTTTTTCCAGATTCTAACCTTGGCCTCCAAGCTCTAACTCTAGTTGATAAGCAATGAACTCATGAGCCAAAGTTTCTATAAGTTGATTTTTGATACAGCAGTTCACAAGGCTGCCCTCCACAGTCCCGTTTGCCTAGACCTGCTAAGGGCTGGCCTTGCCTCCATGTCAGGTGTCTGAAGACAGTTTCCAACCAGCACTGGGTGTTCTAATAACAATGACACTAACAACAACAGTAACAGTCACAGNAGCCTGAGTGTGCATTGTCGCTATTATTACCACATTCACACCTCAACCCATCCTGCTCTGCCTTCTGTCTCCCAAGCAATTATTTTAATGATACTGATGACCTCAATGTAACTTAACCTAATGAACACATTTCTGTTCTTGTCTTGGTGCACCTGCTAATAGCTTTTGGCACCACTAACAATTTCTTCTTCTTAAGATAATCTCTTCCCTTGGTATCCCTTCCCACACAGTTCAGGTTTTCCTCCCGTTTCTCTGCCCCTCACCTGTTTTCACTTGCACGAGCAGGCCCTGTCCATTTTGCCAGGATTGGTTGCTGACCTATTTTCTTCTCTCTCTTACATTTTCTTTCTTAGGTGATCTCATCTGTGACTAGGATTTCAATCACCAACTATACACTGGTGACTTTCAAATTCATATCTCCAGACCAGACATTTCCTTCAATCTAACAAATGTCCAGAAGATTACTTATTATATCTCCTTTTAGATATCTCTAAGGCACTTTGGATTCTACTCTTCATACACTTCTAAAATCAAACTTATGGGCCGAGCCTGTGGTGCACTCAGGGAGCGCAGTGGCACTCCTGAAGGGTTCGGATCCTATGTGGGATTGACCGGTGTGCTCACAGTGCTCACTGGCTGAGCGCAGTGCGGCCGGTCTCAAAAAGGACANATTATGTCATTTAATTTTTTCATCAGCCCTATGAGGTAGATGTATTACTGATATTTTAAAGATGAGGAAACTGAGGCAGAGAAGTTCATTAGTTTGCCTGAGGTGATGGGGAAGAGAACACAGATTTACTGTGTTTGGATGTCTTCTTTCCAATCCTGTTTGCATACTTCTGAGATTGCGGGTGTTGCCTCAGAGCTGGGGGCAGACATCTAAATTTGAGATAATTTGTGAATGTGAGACCTGGGTCTCGATGGGCTCTGGTCATTTGCAATAATCAAGAGGACACCAAACTTTGCACTAATGCCAGGAGCTGGCCACAATGCCCACCAGGCACATGGTGCCTCAGCAGGGATACACCGGCCACTCACTTGCTCTTGGCTCTGAGTCCCACATAGACACAGGGGTTAGGTCTTCCCCATGAATGACAATGAATACTGCCCTGGTCTCTTTGTCTTCTCAAAAGGAGGAACTGTAGACCACTTGCTCAGTGGCTACCCCAACTCCAAACATCACTCCTAGACCAAGACTTGGAGCAGGACAGGAAGTCCAGGGAAGTCACCTTTTCCTCCTCACCTTTTTTGTCAACTCAGCAAGAAAATGGGCTCATCGGGGCACTTCACAGCATGTCACAAACTTTCTCAACAAAGTGAGTGAGCAAAATGGAGGCTCCAATGGCTCGATTCTTTGT
>NW_007730946.1:56178-58346 GCF_000696425.1 Galeopterus variegatus | reverse complement strand
GGTCTCAAAAAGGACAAATAAATAAATAAATAAATAAAATCAAACTTATGATCTTCCCGCTATGAACCTGGTCCTCTTGGTGTTTCCTTTGTCAGTGAATGGCCACAATTTATCACGTTCCTCCCTTTCCTATGATGCTTTGCATGCAATGCTCCCCCTTCTATAAGTCTGTGCTATGTAAATACATGCATGCAGTATTAGTCCATTTCTGTTGCTTATAACAAAATACTCGAAACTGGGTGATTTACAAAGAAAACAAAATTCATTGCTTACAGTTTCTGAGGCTGGGAAGTCCAAAGTCCATCTGGTGGTGGCAACAGTGAGCCAGGGGTCTCACACTGCAAGACGGTGGAAGCAGAGAGAGCAGAGAGAGCAAGAGAGTTTCTCATTCACTCTCTTTTTAAAGCCCTCAGAACCAGCCCTGACCACCATTTTTAATCCATTCCCTAAGGCACGGTCCTACAATCCAATTACCTCTTTGAGGCTCCACCTTTCAATTACCATAATAGGATTCCCCACCCTCTTAATAGTCACAGTGGGGGCTAAGTTTTTAATACATAAAACATGGGGGACACAACTCAAGCTTCAGTGAGTTTTGGGAGACATAATTCAATCCACTACACATGAATAAACACATGTGCAAATATGTGTGTCTATACACAAAATGGCAAATAGGTAGAAATGAGTGCTATTTTATCACTTGCTAAATTCAGAGTTTCAATGACCATTTTCAAATATACACTGATGTAGGTAAAAATCATTGTTGAGCAGGATGACAAACCCTTCAAGCCTGTCATACAGATTGGGTCACAGACCCCTCATGTACTGCTGGATCATGGACCCCTCACATACAGGTTGTGAGCTAGGTAATTTGAAAAAGATGCTGGGAGCCATTGGCAGAGTTAACAGGTTCATTCCAATGCAAGCTCAGTCCTAAGTTTCCTCAGCAGCAGTTTATGGCAGCTTTCAGCAGATCCAGCACCAGCAGCAATGGCCTCCTGGGACACCCCCGGGACCCTGGCAGCAAGAGCTTACAGCAATAGCCTCCAGCAGCAGTAGTGGCCCCCTCGTGGCCCCTCCCAGGGGCATCCTGGGGGCGGGGGTCATGCAAATCTCACACACTTGGGGGCTGTGACCTGGAAGACTTTTTCTCCTGTGTGCCTGGCTCCATGCCGCTGCCCTCTGCCATCTTCCGCCTGCTCAAGGTCCAGAGCCATTGTCTTTTTTTATATCAAAAGTACATAATAGTGGCAATGAGCCAAGGAGTATCTGGGCACATACTACTCTTATGCAACTTATTTACAATGGATGTGCTGAGTCGTAGCCAGCTGGTTGTGAGGCCAGGGAGCCTAACCATACTGACCCCATTTTCTTCACAATCATTTATTACCAAAAAATAAATATGAACTTGGTGTTAAATTCTGCACAAGTACAACACTTATGTCAGCACACAGCACATTATTTCCATGGTAATAATCATGATTACAACCTAAGTTGTAAACTGCTGTTGCAAACTACTGGAAGAATTTTCTTTTTCCACGTCTCACTTCCCCATTCAGTGGACAGTTGCTTATGCTAATGTTTTTCTGATAGAATTAGACCAATAATTTTGTTGCTGCCACAGGTCAGCTATCAGCCTGTTTCCTAATCTAAAAACCAGA
Organism: Galeopterus variegatus; assembly: GCF_000696425.1. Taxonomy (NCBI): domain Eukaryota; kingdom Metazoa; phylum Chordata; class Mammalia; order Dermoptera; family Cynocephalidae; genus Galeopterus; species Galeopterus variegatus. Next base: position 56,685 of record NW_007730946.1, on the reverse strand, counting down.
ATTAGAAGGACCTGTAATGTACTGGTTTATTTCGGTTTAAGTAGAGGCACATGAAAAAAATATTCAAAAGGCCCAATTTCTCACTTTTATCCAGATGTAACCCTCAAGTCCAACTTCATCTTTCCAAACATTTTCTAAATATTTAATTTCCCATTTACTCCAATCATCTGTACCCAGGACTGTCTATGTAATTTTCAGGGCCCAGTGAAAAATGAAAATGCAGGGACCCTCGTTAAAAAATTAAGAATGTCAAAATGGCAACAGCTGAGTATTAAGTTAAGACACTGACTATATGCCATAGGAATGGGCCCTTCAAAGCATGGGGTCGTGTGTCAAAGCACAGGTCACCACCCATGAAGTAGACCCTGTTTACCATTTTTACAGGGTTTTCTTCTAATTCCTCTCTGTAAACATTGTATTTCCAATTCTTTTGAAATTTTTATGCCTTCTTCAGCTTTTTCCTACATTATTGTACCCACATTTCATTCATTCATTCAACAAACACTG
>NW_007730946.1:42974-55816 GCF_000696425.1 Galeopterus variegatus | reverse complement strand
AGACCCTGTTTACCATTTTTACAGGGTTTTCTTCTAATTCCTCTCTGTAAACATTGTATTTCCAATTCTTTTGAAATTTTTATGCCTTCTTCAGCTTTTTCCTACATTATTGTACCCACATTTCATTCATTCATTCAACAAACACTGAATGAATGGCTTCCAGATGCTAAGGCCTGAGCTAAGACCTGAAGATGCAGAGATAAATAGGTGATGAATATCCTCAGGGGTCTAGAGTCATTCTGCAGAGAACTTCAGGTCCCAACCTTTGAGTTGAAGTCCTTTCACAAGGTAACAAAAATGTTGCCACCTGCAGTAGATTGAGTGCCCCCCGCAAACTCACTGATGCTTAATCCACACTATAACTGTTGAGGCTGAGAAATCCTACTCTGGTAATTGAAAGGTGGTGACTTGAAGAGGTGATTAGATTGTGAGGACCATGCCAAAGTGAATGGATTAATCCATTTGATGGTGTAATGGCAGTCATGGGTTTGGTTCTGAGGGCTTTAAAAGGAGAGTGCTGAGGAGCTCTCTCTCTGCTCCACCATTCCACCATGTGAGACCTCTGTGTCACTGTCATCACCAACAAGGCTTCACCAGATGTGTTCCCTGGACTTTGAACTTCCCAGCTGCCAAAACTGCAATTTGACAATATTTATTAAAAATTTTAAAGGTATTATTTAATTGTACCTCCTTTCTTTAATTGCTCACATAGGTATATTAACACAGATGCTTAAAGATCTATGCATAATGATCCAGAGATGGAGAAGAAAAGTGTTCATTATAGTATTTTCTTATAATAGGGAAATAAAACCTGGAAATGACCTAAATGCTTATCAGTAAAAGACAAGTTAAGTAAACTGTAGCTTACACAAGCAGAGGAATGTTAGTCAGCTCACAGGAAGAATGACGTAATTTTCTTTTGTTGCAGGATGCCCAAAGTATCACTGTGAAGAGGTAAAAGCGAATCAGACTAGTTTGCAGAGTGTGAAAACATTTGTGCTTTTTAAAAATAATATTCAAATGTAACTGTACATGTAAGCATATCTACAGCTATATCTGCAGCTGATATAGGTACTGAAAATGTCTAAAAGATGAAAGAAACCATGACAATACACTCCTGAGGGACAGAACTGGGGTGCTTTCAGCAGAGAAGGGGAGACTTTCATTTTTCATTTTATTTCCTCCTGAAAGATTTAAATTGAAAATAGATGTTTTACATCTCTCATAATTAAAAAATACCCAACTGAAATAAAAACGAGTCAGTCACTAACTCAACTTTTTTTTCATCTTTGCATCCTTTATCTCCAATATCATTTTGGAAAAAACAAGGAGAAATTAAGTAATACACTTCAGAAATCCAAAAATCAGTGACACCTTCTACAATCAAGAGAACTCAGCATAGCCTCTCCTCTCAACCAGAATTAATTTCTCATTAAAATTACAAGATCCTTATTGGATATACTGTCTGCCTTTGAGAACCTTTTAACTATAGCTATGTGGGAGCAGAAGTGTTCTCCAAATTCCCAAAAAGAAAACAAACTCCACCCAACCATTGTAGTCCTAAAAAGGACTCTAGCATTGAAAATATTTCTCTCCTTCTAGGCTTATTAGAAAGTCAATCAAATGGGACATTTGTCATGAAGCCCTCAAAAGCCTCTATAAAGGTAGAAATGGGAGTTCCCCTCCTACTATCTCACCTAGTTTCTTCTTCTTTTCTCTTTCCCTCCTCTTGACCTACCCCAAGTNCAAAAATCAGTGACACCTTCTACAATCAAGAGAACTCAGCATAGCCTCTCCTCTCAACCAGGATTAATTTTTCATTAAAATTACAAGATCCTTATTGGATATACTGTCTGCCTTTGAGAACCTTTTAACTATAGCTATGTGGGAGCAGAAGTGGTCTCCAAATTCCCAAAAAGAAAACAAACTCCACCCAACCATTGTAGTCCTAAAAAGGACTCTAGCATTGAAAATATTTCTCTCCTTCTAGGCTTATTAGAAAGTCAATCAAATGGGACATTTGTCATGAAGTCCTCAAAAGCCTCTATAAAGGTAGAAATGGGAGTTGCTCCGAAATGGGAGTTCCCCTCCTACTATCTCACCTAGTTTCTTCTTCTTTTCTCTTTCCCTCCTCTTGACCTACCCCAAGTCCATAAGCACTGAGGACTAGGTTGTGCTGCAGTAACCAATGAGCGCTGTATCTCACAGCTCCAGCATGAAGGGCTGCTCTTTCTCACGCCAGGCCTCTGCCACTGGCTGCAGCTCACTCTGGTCATCTTCACTCCAGACCCAGACCAATGGAGCAGCTGTACCTGGACTCACGGCAGAAAGGAGAGAAAACTTTTTAAAGCCAATACAACTCTAGATCTTGCATTCACAAGAGATAGACATCACCTTTGCTCAGGTTTCACTGGCCAAAGTAACTCTTGTGGCCACACCTGAGTTCCAGAGGTGGAACGCATCGTCCTCTTGCAGGAAGGGATGGCATATTTGGTGAATAACAACACAAAGAGTGAAATGAAAGGTCACAATCAGTAGGCTCACCAGAGCAAGATCGAGATTTGAAATAAAGGACCGGCGAAGAGAGTAGGCAAGACAGCAAGACACAGAGTCTAAACCAGCCAGATGGTTTTTTCAATTTTTATTTTAACTTTTGATGAAATCCTACACACCAGCTTTTGCAAGGATAATGTAGGAGAAAAGAAAATATTCCAGAGATGCAGCATAGCTCAGGGGAAAAATAAAGAGATCAAATGTCAAAAAACTAGATTTGCAGTCTTGTTGTTGGGTCTCTAAAGCAGAACTGTGCAGTAGATATAGAATTTCAGGAACATGTGTAATTAAGTTTTCGCTAGTACTACTAAAACAAAGTACAAAGAAACAGGTGAAATTAGTTTTAACTGATTTTACTTAACTGAATAAATCCAAAACATTATTTCAAAAAGCAATCAATATAAAAATTATTGATGAAATATTTACATTATTTTATATAGTTTTTGAAATCTGATATATATTTTATACTTACAATCCACGTTGATTCAGATGTTAAATTTTCCTCAGAAATAATTGATCTGTATTTAGATTTATAATTGAAAAAGCAAATTAACATAGCCAAATTGTCCCAGACAATTTTAAAATTTTTCAAAAACTGAACCAAATATATCATTTTTTAAATTTAAATTTTTTAAAAAACTAAATTAAAAACTCAGTTTTTCAGTTGCCCAAGTCACATTTCAAATGCTTAATGGCAACATGTGTTGAGTGTCTGCCCCACTGGACATTGAGGATTTAGAGTTGACCTTGGATACGTCAGTTACCGTTGTGATTGAAAATCGGGTTTACCAAGTGCATCATGAGATCAATGGGCTGATTTAACTCTTATGTCACTTGGGGTTCTGTCACTTGGTAATTCAAAATGACAAAAAATAAAAACAAAAATAGGCTTACAGAGCATCTTCAAATCTTCTCTTCACACCCTTAAACAATTTCTGGGTTGGTTTTCCACATCAATGAGTTTCAGACACTTCTGAGGGTGTTTCAAAACTTTAGGATGCTAATCATCAGTGAGTGGACCCCATAAAATCTTTTTTAAAAGTTTGCAAAATTAATCTCGCAGTCATCCTATCATGCCCTTCAAATGCTTTTTGTGATTGTTGCTGTTGTGGTATATTCAAGTGTTTGCTTTTTGGGTATTTTTGGAGATGGACAAAGCAGCTTTGCCAGAATCAGCAAGGCCTGGGAACATGATACGACCCACTGCAAGCTGCTTCTCCCCACCCCCAATTATTCCTCTGGTCAGGGGTGGTTCCTCTCCACCTCCACATGAGCTTGTTTTTTACTTTACCTACCTGTCCATATGAGTCAAATTTAACTTCTAATTTTCATATTATCTAAGAAGCCAAGGAAGTAAGTCCAGAGATGCACGTATGCTGCTTTCGCATTAGATAATTATACACAATAGCAACCTATATAGAAAATATACTCTATAAATTTCAAAAATTTTTACATAATCTCACTTGAACATTCAATGTTCATGTCAATATGAATAAAAGGAAGAGAGGAGTTTAAAATCATGCAGCCAATAAATAAAAACATCTGTATTACAAGAACAGGCTCCTAAGTCTTTGTCAAGTGCACTTTCCAATACATCACCCTGGAGCTGCCATGTAAGTTTGCTGCTGGAGCAAAGGTGACACCGATTCCACTTAGTACATAATCCATCCTCAATGGAGGCACTTTCGGAACAGGCTCCTAAGTCTTTGTCAAGTGCACTTTCCAATACATCACCCTGGAGCTGCCATGTGAGTTTGCTGCTGGAGCAAAGGTGACACCGATTCCACTTAGTACATAATCCATCCTCAATGGAGGCACTTTCGCATGCAACCAGGAAGTTCTGAGATCCAAAGAGCAGCCTTACGGTAAATAGGTTATCGTTCCACAATTTCAGAAGTCAGAATTGTAACAAGTTCTTTCAACTCTCCAGAACAGAGTTCTGGACCCAAAGTCAAGAACAAATAAACAACAACAACAAAAATCCACTTGTTGATACAGAGCAACTCCAATGAAGCGGTGTGTCAGGCATCGTTTCCAAGAAGTCGTTACTTGGAAGTTTCCATGGTGCAAAACAATGGGGCGGCATTTTCTAACTCAGATTCCAAACAGGAAGCTGCTCTTCCCTCCCAATGGATGCTTTTCCCACAGGAAAAGAACATGGGAAAGAGCAGGGCACAGGGGTAGAGTCAGGGACAGTAAATGGTCCTTTATTCCTGTGAGCACAGGAGCAGGATGAGGTGAAGTTTACCAGGGGGTTGGGGAGGGATCCACGAGGGGGAGACTCACTGTTCAGCCCATGCTTTCAGCATCCCTGCAACTACGTCCTTGCAGTAAGTCAAAGGAGAAATGTCACCTCATCGCTGCAGTCACCAGCAAGAACATAGAAAGTGCAGGTTAGCGAGGCAGAGCTGTAGCTTCTCCCAGCCGTCTCAGTGTAAGGAAGCATTCTCAGCTTGCATTCTAGAGGTTGCCTTGAAGCAAGAAAGGGAGACTATGAAAAAACTGATAATTATAATAAAATCAACAGTATTAATGATGACACCAATGATAGTGAAATACCAATTTTCTTTCCTCTTTCTGTTGCTTTGTGCAGTTAGTGATCCAAGACAGGCCTGAGAGAGGGTCTGGGGCAAGTCATCCCGACTGCTCCGCCTAGATGAGGCAAAGTCTTGCTCTTGCTCCTCTGTGGCTGTGCAGCTCATCTCCAGACAGGCCTCGTCTCCCAGCCATTGGAATAGGAAGATACAAAGGACTTGGGGTTCACCTAATGCTTTGACATCTGGAGACTTGCTGACCCTGGAGGGACTGCCCCGCCCATGGTGAACCAAATCCTAGAGAGAGCAAACAACTCAGCTAGGAGCATGCCTTTCATATGCAAAGCAACCAAACCAAACCAGACTATATCCCCAGCCACTTCCTTATTAGGCCTCCACATTCCAAGCTCCTGTCCCCCCACCCTCATCACCCTAGGGCCAGGTACCAGACAAGGAAGGACAGCCCCTATACACCCCGCCTGCTGGAATTATTCAAACCAGCCTTGCTTCCTTCCAATGGAAACCACAGTGAAGGCTCTCACCCACATTTCTTCTGCCCTTCACCAGCTTCCTCTGTCACCCCCTCCCCATCCCAGTTGCTACTCTGTGTGGCCCTGCACAGTATGCCATGATTCTGTTTCTAGAGAACTGTGAGTATCAACTTCTTAGCTTCATGACAGTCATTTCTGTGTCTGCGTATCTTATCACACCTGATTAAAACAAATCCTGGGTACCCTTAAAACACAAACACAGCTCCAGACCTGGCGGGCAATGTCCCATGTATAGTAAGCGGGATCTGGTACTAGCAGGTACAGACATTTGTTAGGGGGATGAGAACAGCTTGCCCAGGAACTTTGAACAGCTACACAGCTGCATTCTTGGTGGGTAACTTTCTGCAGCAGGGAACACAGCTAGCATGGCGGCTTGCTTCTAACCAGGAGAACTTGGCATGCAGGTTTAGGCCTTTTGGATTGAAAGAGTCAGAGGTGGGTGGACTGATGCTATCAGTGCAAGCTAATTTCCTTTCTCTTGTCTCTCAGCCAGAGTGGAGAGGCTGATGTACCCCTTTAGAGGATATAGAGTCAGTTGCTCTGATGGCAGGAGTAGAGGAGGTTAAAAAAGGGTGTTTCCACTGAAAGTAGATTAGTGAGGGCTACTCAGGGCAAGAAAAGATAATACAGCACAGGAGACGTTTGGGGACAGGGCGAGTGACAAAGGACATAGTTTCGCACTGTTGTTTCTCCTCTGTATTCTTATTTTCCATTAGAATTAGAGGCTGTGCATGGACAGAGAGAGTGAGGCTCAGTGTTGCTGGTATAATGTTATTTGGGTCATATTACTCTTTGATGTGCAATATATTTACTATTGAATTTGGTTGAAAAATAGAGCTAGTTGAATTCAAAACTGGAAACAATGTGGTTGACTTCTCAGATGTGATTAATTGCAAATTCTCTAATTTGGGGTAAATTTTAGTAATAGCCAGTACAAATCAATTTCAGTGCTGGAAGCAGCATTTAAGAAGCATTGATCAAGGCTCTGGGAAGTGAGCTCTCTCAGAGGTCCGAAGGGCACAGGCCATAATGGTGGGGATTCAGAGGAAGGGAAATGGGTTGATTTCCTTGCCTCGGGAGGACAGCTGCAGGTGTGTTCTGCCACTGGCCTGCACAATAACACTGAGAATGAACAGAGAATAAAAAGTGCAGAAATGTTGTCTTCTACCAGAGGCTCCCTTCCTACAGGGTGATGTAGGACTAGAAGCTAGAGCATTTTGTTAGGTAAAAGTTCTGGGGATAGAAACTTGCACTGGGATAAGGAAAAGGGATAAAGTTCTAACCCCATGCAAGAATTGACCCCTGGTCTTTTGTTTCATTGATGTCTCTCCCCTTATCAGGGGGGCAGGATGACCCCATGCAAGGAGCCCAGCCTAAGTCAGCCTGGGATAGGCCACCCAGACCAAGTGTGCTCCAGACATCGATAGACACACAACCTCACTCTCCCTTCATTGTGCTGACTTGTCTGCCTTGTCTGCCTTTCCTTGGACTGGACTTTCCTTACCATGGGATGGTGTGTTCAAGAGGTCTGTTTTGGTTGCAAGTGACCCAATCTCAACTCAAACTAACTCAATGTAAAGGGGTGTGTAATGCTTATGGTGGCAAACCACAGGAAGGGCCAGGAGCACTGGTGGGTCTTAGGGCAGCCAGAACCAGGTGCTCAGATGCCACCAGATGTTGCTCCATGTCATCTCTGCACCTTAACTTGACTCTGTTATAGAAGCAAATGCTGTGGCTGGTAACATGGCCACCAACAACCCCCAAGCTCAACTTGTCCTGAGACACTACTGGAAGAAAGTGAGAGTCTCCTTGGTCCGAAGAGAGTACCTTCGAAGTGCTCTGATTACTGGAGCTCAAGCCAGATGTCCAGCCTCAATCACATTTGGACAGGAAAAGAGGTCACATTAGACCCAGAAGCTCCCATCAAGGTGTCGGAATAGAGAAACGAGCATTTACCTGAAAGAGTGTATCTGTGTGCATGGGCTACAGCAAGGTTCTCAACAGGGGCTAATTTTGCTTCCAAGGGACCTTCGAAGTGCTCTGATTACTGGAGCTCAAGCCAGATGTCCAGCCTCAATCACATTTGGACAAGAAGAGAGGTCACATTAGACCCAGAAGCTCCCATCAAGGTGTCGGAATAGAGAAACGAGCATTTACCTGAAGGAGTGTATCTGTGTGCATGGGCTACAGCAAGGTTCTCAACAGGGGCTAATTTTGCTTCCAAGGGATGTCTGGCAATGTCTAGAGATATTTTTGATGGTGTCAGTCAGTGGGAAGGAGGATGCTACTGGCATCTACTATGACAAGGTCAGGAATGCTTTTAAACGTGCTATAATACAGAGAATCGCCCCCCACAACAAAGAAGTATCCAATTCAATATGTCAATTGTAGTGAGGATGAGAAACCCCGGGCTAGAGGGTAGGAGAGTGGTGGGGAGAATCTTGCAATTTACTAGAAGGGGATGAAATTATTGAGCTGCTTTGACAATAGTAGTCCCTGCAAGTGGTAAACTGCAGAGGCCGTGTTCAGGCCTGGGAATAAAGGACAAGGGCACAAGAGCCACTTGACCAGCTCTGCATCTCGTGCTTTACCTGCCTGAGCTTAGGCAGGGGTCTTTTGTGTGGACCACCCTAGCCAATAGTCACTTCATTCTTTCAAGAGGACAGAAGAGTCACATTATTAAAGGATTTATCTTGACCCTCTCCTTGTACCAATAGCTTTGGGGAACCATGTTGGGTAGCAGGTGTGCTGGGATCAGGGCTGCCTCAGCTTACACAGACTGCCTGCCCAGGACCCTCACCCTCCCTTCACAGGGAGCTCCGAGCCTCCCCGCGTGCACCTCCCTCGCCTCTAGGCCTCTGTGCAGGCTAGTTCCTTTTCCTCTGCCTGGTTTGCTGCTCTTCACTCTGAGGCTCAGCTTAGGGCTCCTCCAGAAAGCCTTCCATGAACCACACACACACACGCACACACGCAGACGCACACGCACACACATACGCACATCCCCCAAGGGGTGTTCTTATGGCATCAGAGGATCCTCTCCACCAGAGCATCCCACACAACACCAGAGTGAGATTTATGGTCTCCTGTCTCCAAAAACTGGAGAGCTCCTTGAGAGAAATGACTGTTTTAGTCAGCTCTGGATCTCCAGCACCTAGGACAGTGCCTACCACAGCAAGCACGAATTTCACCCGCCTGAAGGTAAGAGAGACCCCTAAAATTACCTCTGAAAGAAACTCCTTGCCATCCCCCTCCCCAAGATTTTTGACAATCTGTAACAAATCAGAAAGGTTAGAGGTCAAAGTAGATCTTTAATCGATTTCTGTGTAATATAAATGGAAGACTCGAATAAAAGAAGGACCAGAATGGCAATAAAGAGGAGAACATGGCCTATCTTTGTCCTACCTAGAAAGGCCCCAATCCCAAATGCCAGCCTGAAACCACATTTCTTTTTTTCTTGTAAAGATGTGTTAAGAGCTCTTGTTTCCAACCTGGCATCGACGTAGTTAAAGCTGCACCATTTGCTGTGTGAGGCTTTGATTCTGCTGACTTTATTTCAAGCAATCAAAAATATCTAATTTGCATTCACATTCACATCAGTGGCCCATATGTTAGCCCTGTTGAAAAGCTATAGGCTTGCATTCATTATGAAAGACTTGGCGCCCCTTCTTATCTTTTCACTTTAAAATTATGGAGATACTGTCGCTACAAAGGTTTATATTTAGCAAAGACACAGCATTTCCGTGTGCGTACATATCTCTGCCCATGTCTGTGTGTCTGAAAGGGATCTGATATTTGCATCTTCCTGCAAAATATCTGATAAGTTTCAAAACGGGAAGAGGAAGAGCCATCTCTTTCTCTATCCATCTCACATGTGACAGCGCCGCCTCCTACCTAAGGCATCATTAAAAAACCACATCGCAATATGTCAGTGCACATGATTCTAGACCACACACTGAGCCCCGATAAGCAGGCCCCTCTGGAGAGCCGCAGTGAGAAATTCACAGTTTCTTGAGAAGGAGCCAAGCCAGGCTTTGCTACTGGGATTTAATCACATCTCAATTAGATTCCACTCACTGGTAGGAAGGGCTTGCCTGTGTCTTAGACTCTTATTTATCAAAAATTTACTGAGCCCCTACTATGTGAAAAGCACTCCTTTATGTAATGTCACAGAGATTTGCAATGAAGGGTTTCTGCTATCAAGGAACTTCAGAGAGCAAGGACAGGGGAGGAGGAGCATTTCAAAAATTAGGACTCTGTTGGGAAAATGCTGGAATACTGGGACCTGTGAAGTACTAGGGGCACTCAGAGGGGACGATAGGTTATTCCTGGAGAGTCGGAGCAGCAGGCAGGACTTGGTGGGCAGGTAGTTTGTTACCAGCAGGGCACATTTGACCTGGGCATCGAGGAAGAAACTCACGGTTGTGGCAAAGCAGAGAAAGGATGGGACGGCAGGAACAATTCCTGGAGAGTCGGAGCAGCAGGCAGGACTTGGTGGGCAGGTAGTTTGTTACCAGCAGGGAACATTTGACCTGGGCATTGAGGAAGAAACTCACGGTTGTGGCAAAGCAGAGAAAGGATGGGACGGCAGGAACAAGGGGAGGGTGTGAATTCAGAAAGCAATTTTGTTCCACTCCACGGCAGAACCCCCCGCCCTCACAATTGTGGCAGGACATACAAGAAACTGGTGAAAACGAAAAGACCAGGAGACTGAGACTAGAACTCAGGAGAAATCTGTATCTTTTGTCCTGCTTGGATTTTTTCCCCCTGCTCTGCATAGGTATTGCTATTCAAAGAAAAAATTGGAAAGATATTTTGAATTGATGAATTCTAAATTACATTACATTTAAAAAGTTTTATCATTAAAGAAGCTAATTAGAGGGGATAAATTATCACATCAAGTTTAAAATATCAAATAAAGTGAAAGGACCAATAGCATGTGTATGTATTTAATACCTTAATTATTGGTACCAACAAATGCCTCACAACCCCTCTGGACTGATGGAGACAACTCAATGAGTTGGCACAAGTGGCTGAGAAACCCGGGGCTGGCGGCTGTGGTCCCTGGGGTGTGGTGCGTGGTGCAGGAGCACTGGAAGATGAGGCTGGAGAATAAGCCAGCGGGGAGAGTATCTTGTTGACAGTGTGATAACCAGAGATATGTTTGCTCAAGGGTCAATGAGGGAAAAACCTACTTTCCCAAGAATGGATCAGAAACATTCACACTGCGATGTGAATTGCTAAGAATTGCTCTTTTTAATAGGAGTGCGAGCTGGAAGAAAAAGGAGTAAGTGCTGGGCCACTCCAGGGCCTGGCCTGGGATGACACTTGCCTCACAATTGGGGCATGATGTCCCCTCCAGCTGTGCAATGGCTCTGGGATGGGCGTTGGGCGCAGGGCTGTCTTAGTACCATTCAGAGCATTGGGATAGGACAGAATTCTCTTGGAATGCCTGAAAACCATGTTCCCTCAGTGGTCACCTGTGTATAACTGTCCCCTAGTACTAATTAGTCCTTTCTTTCCTGTAGTAATAGGAATGCTTTAACTGGCTATATGGCCTTCCAACTAGGAGCTACATTTTCTAGCCACCCTGGCTGGTATTAGGCCAATGAGACATGAATCCAAGTGCTCATGTCGCTTCTGGGTCATCTCCCTAAAGATGAATCTGCTTGTCCCAGGTCCCTCTTTTCTTCTCTAGTTGCCTGGGCAGAGGGATGCTTGAGGCAGCTTTAGGAGCTATGTGTTGAGAATGGCAAAACCATGTGAGAGAGTTACTGCCTTTTGAAGTCTTTGTTATGCCAGTTTAACTCATGGCCTGTCCAAACGCCTTCCTTTCTCTCCCCTGTACTCTGCAGCTCTATGATAATACCCAGTGTGGCCTGTTCTGGTTGAAGTGAAGGACGAGGCCTTTTAGACAGTTGACTAGCCAAGCTCAGGTTTTCCATGAATTCTGGCTTTGCTGTCTGCAGTGTGACCTCAGGTGAGTTACTAAGCTTCTCCTTGACTCATTTTCCTCATCTGTGAAATGGGGATGATAGCATTATCGCATAGGGTTGCTGTATGAAGCAAATGGGATGATGTGTGTAAAGTGCTTGGTGTGGTCTCTGGAACACAGCAAGCATCCAGTAGGTGTTAATTACAGTGGTAGTGGTGGCAGTACTGAGTGATACCTCTCAGCTCCTGCTCAGGGAACAGCCCTGGGCTGCTATTTGTGTCGGGAAGGCCACTGTGCTTGAAAAAGAGGGCAGGCATAGGAAGTACCTATCCAGGGGGCTTGACATGGAAATTACACCTGTGTGGCCTGGTTCAAAATGATGAAATGTATGAATTATATATGATCTTTTAATATCTGAACAGAATCACAAAAGAAAGTTGCCTGTCAGAAGGGCAAACTCACCCTCTATCTTACAGAGGAATCAGAGGAGTTAAGAGGAAGCAGAGAGCAGGGACTGAAGCAGATGCCCAGAGAAAGTCAGAGAGAGAGAAAGAGGGCAATCTCACAGCCTTTATGAAAGGTAACCCAGGGTCCTGGCCACTTTCCAGTCCCTAGTTCCAGTCCGCAGGAGTCCTGGCTGTACTTTGGTTTCTGTCCTTTGATTTTAGTAAGTGTCCTTTGTGTGACTTTATAATAAATGCCCTCATTTTGAAGCTGTCTTGAGGGACTCTCTGTTCCAGTCATCAAAAAATTTCCAAATACAAATTAGTTGCAGGTGTGTCTGTCTTTACCTCTAAACTGTAGACTGTGGACATTTTTAAGCAAAGTGCTAAGTCACTTTTTTTTTACTTGTAAAGTATTTCAACCACAGAGAAAATAAATACAATTAATGTGCATCTATGAACCCAATACTTAGTTTTAATGATCACTAAATTAAATAGGTTTGCAGTATTTGCTTCACAATTTTTTTAAAAGAAATAAGACATTTCAGTACTGATGAAACTTCTCAGATACTCCTTCTCAAACCTCTTCATCTCCTCAAAAGTAGGACTATCTTGAATTTGGTATTTACCATTTACATGTGAGACACACACACATAGAGAGAGATTTTATTTTTGCCTTATTTAAACTTTACAAAAATGGTGTTATTCTACAACTTTATTATATTATGTTTTTGAGAATTATCCATGTAGATATATAAGACTCAGTTCCATTGTATGACTAAATCGTAATTTGTATGTTCCCGTGTTGATCATTTGGGTTCTTACGAGA
>NW_007730946.1:39665-42256 GCF_000696425.1 Galeopterus variegatus | reverse complement strand
CATTGTATGACTAAATCGTAATTTGTATGTTCCCGTGTTGATCATTTGGGTTCTTACGAGATTTTTGCTACTATAGTCAATGCTTCCATGAACATTCTCGCATGTCTTCCCATAAGTCCCGAGGATAGTTGCTTAAAGGTGGATACTAAGTCCTCCTATCCACAAATGCGGTATACTATATATCTCCAATTTTTACATCTTTTATGTCCTTCAGGAATATTTTTTCATTTTTGTAAATGTTTTTACATGGTACCAGTACATGGAGAGGCTGCTGAAAACCATTCAAACCCCTCTCCTTTCTGTCTTTCCCATGTTTTAAACAATAAACACCAGAAATACTCAACTACTCAGTCTCCCTTATCTGATAATAACCAAAAGACATGGTTCTGGTCCTTGAGATAAAAAAGACTTTGGAAGTTTTATAAATAGGAGTGACAGAACTGACTTATATTTTTAAAGTATTACTCTCAATGCAGCAGATAGAGTAATACTTTAAAAATATAAGCTGTTGATGTCAATTCCTCATTGACAAGATGAGGAAGAACCAGCAAAGAAACTTACAAGGACTGGCCAGTGAGAAGGGAGGAAAAGCATTTTTAGGATATTGGAAAGACTAACCAATTTCACAGTTAATTGGGAAGAATTGTTTGACTGATTTGTAAAGCTATTAATCCTGTAGGGCTATTTCTTATAATCCATCATTTATCTTCTTTCCACAGGTTTCACTCCCATACTGCCATAATCCATTCTCACTCTGCAGTCAGTTTTTTGAAAAACAAGATCATTTTATTCCCTATATTTGTTGGGTTAATGATAGACCCTTCTCCTCCTTAAGAGGCAATATACCATTAAGCAAGACCTTTGTCATTAATCGACCTGAGTTCAAACACCACTGCAGCTATTTACTAGCTGTGTGACTTAGAGAATTTGATCAAGTTCAATGAGGCTTAGTTTTCTCACCTCTAAAGTGGGGATAATACTCCATCATAATGTATCAGTTAGAATTAAGAATCACGCATGGAAATGTTTTAGCACAGTGCCTGACACAAAGCAGTTGTCAGTAAATGGCAGGTGTTACTTTTCTTGACTGACTCCCATACCTTTCAAGCCACACAACCTCTGCTCACACAGAACTACCTGCCAGTTTGAGACATGCTGTTTCCTGACTCCCTGCCTTTTGTCATGTCTTTCCCTGTGCTTCAAACAGCAAGCCCTCTTTTCTACTTGCTAACAATCTTTGGACAAGTCTGGGCTTAAATGTCACCACTGTGAAGTTCTCACTAACCAAACCACCGACTCTCCCAGCCAGAGTTAGTTTCTCCATCCTCTGCACTCCCATGATGTTTTGTGCTAACAGCCAGAGTGTTGCTTGTCACGTGGTGTTTAAATCATCTCTTTGTATGTCTGTTTCACAAACTAGACCCTGAGATNTCCCATGATGTTTTGTGCTAACAGCCAGAGTGTTGCTTGTCACGTGGTGTTTAAATCATCTCTTTGTATGTCTGTTTCACAAACTAGACCCTGAGATCATCAAGAACTGCTGTTCACAGTGTCAGGCACACAGTGCATGCAAAATGCATACTTAAGTGAATAAATAGGAGTGGTAGCTATGTTAAAAACATCCACCAGCCACTTTACAGAGATCCTGAGGGGAAATGTGCTAAGTCTAAGGGTCATTCTGTCTACTGTTAAAACCTATGTATAGATTTAAGGTGGTCTCATTATGTGCCCATGTCATGGCCAACAAAGAGTTTTAGAGAGAATGAAGCTCCCACTAGCCTTACTTTCCCCTCTCTTTGGTGCTTTCAAGACAAAACCCAATTTCTAAGGAAAAGTTCAAGGCAAAAGCTCTCATTGGCTGACAAAAGATCAGGTGTGCATTTTATTTCATTTGTAACATTCTCTCCAGCAGCACACAAGGAAGAGAGGAGAGACAACTGCAGTCGAAGTTAGTATAGTTTAGAAAACAGTTATTCCAATGATCGATATTTATTGAGCTCCTATTTTGTACCCCAAACTGTGACAGGACAAAGATAAGGTCCTTCAGCCACTGGATGCCCTGTGGGGCAATGTTTAAGTACAGGGGCATTGGAGTAAGACAGACCTTGGTTAAGAGGCTGTTTTCTACTCTTCAATCACTTTTGTGAACATGGGTAAGTGCCTGAAGTTCTCTCAGCATTAGTTTTCTCATCTGTGAAATGGAGTGTTGTGAGATGTTCATGACAGCATGCTTATCAGTGACCCTGCACAGTAAATGGCCCTGAATAAGTGGCAGCAAATAAATGAATAAATAAAACAGAAAATACTTATAAACCTTATTGATGTTTGAAAGGTAAAAGTGACCTCAGGATATCACCATTAAAAGTCAAAACAGCATGGTACTAGCACAAAAACAGACACATGGACCCATGGAACAGAATAAAGAATTCAGAAATAAATCCACCTACCTACAGCCAACCTATTTTTAACAAAGGAGCCAAGAACATACACTGGGGAAAGGACAGTGTCTTCAATATATGGTGCCGGGAAAACTGGAGATTCATATACAGAAGAATGAAACTAGATCTCTCTTCCTCACCATATACCAAAAT
>NW_007730946.1:37714-39054 GCF_000696425.1 Galeopterus variegatus | reverse complement strand
AACTCAAAATGGATTAAAGACTTAAATGTAAGACCCAAAACTATAAAACTTCTAGAAGAAACCATAGGAGAAACACTTCAGGACATATGTCTGGGCAAAGACTCTATAAATAATACTTCAGAATCACAGAGAACAAAAGCGAAAATTAACAAATGGGATTATAGCAAACTAAAAAGCTTCTGCACAGCAAAAGAAACAATCAACAGACTGAAAAGACAACCTGAAGAATGGGAGAAAATATTTACAAATTATTCATCCAACAATGGGTTAATATCCAGAATATACAAAGAACTCAACTCAACAGTAAAAAGTCAGATAATCCGATTTTAAAAAAATGGACAAAGGAACTGAATAGACATTTCTTGAAAGAAGACAAACAAATGGCCAACAGGTATATGAAAAAATGCTCAACATCACTAATCACCAGAGAAATGCAAATTGAAGCCCCCATGAGATATCATCTCATCCCAGTTAGAATGGCTATTATTAAACAGACAGAAAATAACAAATGCTGGCAAGGATGTGGAGAAGTGGGAACACCTATAGGTTGTTAGTGAGACTGTAAATTAGTAAAGCCATTATGGAGAACAACATGGATATTTCTCAAACTACAGATAGAACTACCATACGATCCAGCAAACCCACTACTGGCTATATATGCAAAGGAAAGGAACTCAACATGTTGAAGGGGTACCTGTACTCCCATGCTTATCATGGCTCTATTCACAGTAGCCAAGAGTTGGAACCAACCTAAATGTCCTTCAACGGATGATTGGATAAAGAAAGTGTGGTGTATATACACAATGGAATACTACTCAGCCATAAAAAAGGATGAAATTCTGCCATTTGCAACAATATGGATGAGCTTGGAGAAAATGATTAGTGAAATAAGCCAGGCACAGAGAGAGAAATACCACATGTTCTCACTCATATGTGGAAACTAAAAAAGTTGATCTCATAGAGGAAGAGAGTAAAATAGGGGTTACTAGAGACTGGTGGGGGGAAGGAAGAGAGTGAGGATGGGGAGAGGATGGTCCATGGATACAAAACAGTACAGATGGGAAGAATGGGATCTAAGGTTCTATTGAAATATGGGGAGACTACAGTTAACAACAAGTACTGGATATCTTTGAATAGCTAGTTAAGATGATGTTGAATGTTCCTAACACAAAGAAGTGACAAATGTTTGTAGCGATGAATATACTATGCATCCTGATATGATCATTGCACACAGTGTGAATGTACCCAAATATCATACTGTACTCCATAAATATATACAATTATTGTGGGTCAACTAAGAAGAACAAATTAAAAAGAGATAAAAGAGAGAGAGAGAGAGA
>NW_007730946.1:31701-37350 GCF_000696425.1 Galeopterus variegatus | reverse complement strand
GGGGTTGAAGTAAACTCGTTTGCAAAACAGAACTTTCCTCATGTTCATTGCCCTTAATAAGGATGTTTGCTATGGAATTTGGGCTTGATGCTGTTTATGCTATTTATTCTTGGAGTCTCTTTCAAACCAGGCATTTCTCCCAGATGACTCAATGAAATAAATTTGTATAAATGTCCGAAAATAAAATGTCAACTGGTTGGCCCAGAGTCTTACAGATTGGGATTTTTACCATAGTAAACCTATATAATCCAGAAATGTATCTTCATCAGCACAATAAAAAAGCATATCTATGTATCTGGGAAGAATTTACATTGTTTCAACTCACAAGAATCTAAATTAAAATGAATGAAATTTATGAATTTAAACTGAGAAACATATTCATTAGGAGGTCCTTAATACTTATATCATCAGTGTATCCTCCTCATGGATGAAGAATACAAAGGAAACTGAGTTATTTTAACTATTCTTCAACTTATAACACTGTGTTCCAGTAATGTATTGCTGCATAACAAATGACCCCAAAGCTTAGCAGCTTAAAGCAACAAACATTTTATATTATCTTATAATTTTATGGGTCAAGAATTTGGTTGGGCGTGGGAGGGTGATTTTTCTGTTCCAAGTGGTGTTGAAGGTCAGTGAGTGGTGTTTAGCTTGCAGATGTCTGGTCTGGAGGATCTAAGATGATTTCTCCCTGTATTGGTCCATTTCTGTTGCTTATAACAAAATACCTGAAACTGGGTAATTTGTAAAGGAACAATATTTATTGCTTACAGTTTTGGAGGCTGGGAAGTCCAAAGTCCAAGGAACACATCTGGTGAGGGCCTCTTCCTGGTGGTGATGACAGCAATGCAGGGTGTCACATGGTGAGAACAGCAGAGCGGAGAAAGACAGATTCTCACATTGCTTACAGTTTTGGAGGCTGGGAAGTCCAAAGTCCAGGGAACACATCTGGTGAGGGCCTCTTCCTGGTGGTGACTACAGCAATGCAGGGTGTCACATGGTGAGAACAGCAGAGCGGAGAAAGACAGATTCTCACATGCTCTCCTTTTAAAGCCCTCAGAACCACGCCCATCACCACCATTCTTAATCCATTCACCAGGGCATGGTCCTCACAAGCTAATCACCTCTTCAATGTCCCTCCTTTCATATACCATAATAGGATTTCCCACCCACTTAACGCTGTCACAGTGAAGTTTAAGTTTCTGATACATGGACTTTGGGGGACACAATTCAATTTAAAGCACTCCCATACACCCAGTGCCTTGATGAGATGGCTGAATGGCTGGTCTCAGCTGGGACTTCTGCCCAAAGTGCTTCCATGTAGCCTCCCTGGTCTCAGGATACTCAGATTTCTTACATAGTGGCTTAGGGCTCCCAGTGGAGTGTCCCAAAAACCCCGGGTAGAAGTCCCAGATTATTGTCTCTGTTTCATTTACCTGGGCCAGCCTGGATTCAACAGGAGAGAAATTAGACACGAGCTCTCAATAGGAGAAGTAGCAAATCATTCCTGGCCATTTTTAATCTACCATACACTTTTTCTCAGAACAAGAATTGCTTTGCCAGGGGCTGCAAATTATCCAGCAGCTTTTGATACAAACCCTTCTTCTTTAAGCAGTGCTCGGATGAGCATTGCTTACATGTGCTGTAGAACTTAGGTTTCTGGAACTGACCTCCTGATCAACACATTCCATCTGGATAGCTGTTAATAGCTGTAGTTTGTCTTGCTTTGGCCTCATGGTCATTTTCTTTAAGGAAATTCCATTTATCTATAGATTTCCACAAATACATTCAGCACTTTAATTGGCTTCTCTCTTCTATGTTGTACCCACCTTGAATTTTCACTGCTGAGTGAATGGACGGGAAAGGTAATAAGAACAGACAGTGAGAGGAAACAATATTATTTTGGTACATATCTGAAAAATAGCAATAAAAACAATCAAAACATATTCGAGATGCTAATGTATATTGAACCCATCCCAAGACATTCTAATAGATGAGATTCGTAAAGTATTGACAAACTCATGAGGTTCTTGTAGAAGGTGTGAGATTACACCTAAGTCTTGAAGGATGAACAAGGATTTGAATAGACCAAGATGACCTTTGGGGAGAAGGAGAACATTAAATTTAAATCCTGAATTGAGCAATTTAAAACCAATAAGTGACTAAGCAATCTTTCTAAATGGTAAACTGCTCATTTCACCCCTTGCACAAAGTCTTTCAATGATTACTGGCCTGAAATACACTGTTCAGAATAGCAATTGGGGACTTTCAATGTGCTGCATCTAAATTGCTTTATCTCTTATCTTTCTCTTTTATGTATTCACCTCTGCAGACAAGTGAAAATATTCTGTTCTTCCCCAAATCATGCCTCTCTCTTTCCTGCCCTTGACCTTTGGCATATGTTCCAGTGCCTTCCCAACCTGATCCAAACTGAGCATCTGTTCAACTTTCATAGCATTCACAAGTTACCCCTCAGATGCATTTTCTAGTAGGAGCTTTACCCCCTCCTGCCATTGTCTCTTGTCTCTGTTACTTATCCAAGTATATTGTAATTAACTGTTTGCATATCTATATCACTTGCTAAATGATGAAATCCTAGAATAGGGGTCAGCAAAATTTTTCTTTACCATAAAGTCTCTGTCACAACTACTCAGCTCTGCTGTCATGCAAAGCAGCTGTGGACAGTACCTTGTCACATGGGCGTGCCTGTGGTTTAGTAAAATCTTATTCATCAGCGCTGAATTTGAATTTTATGCAATTTTTACATGTCAAGAAATATTATTCTTCTTTTAGCTTTTTTCAGCTATGTAAATATGTAAAAATCATTCTTAGCTCACAGGCTATACAAAAACAGGGCGTGGGCTGGATTTGGCCCATAGGTCATAATTTGCCAGCCCCATCCCAGAAGGCTGAGACCAAGTCTTGACAGCTTGGCAGCTCTATAGCCACCCATTCTGGTGCCTGACACATAGATTATGTTCACTAAACTTTATTTGAATAAACTAATGAAGAGAGGAAAGAGAAAGGGCAGTAGGAGTAAATAAGCATGTCTGTTCTCTCTGTGCACAGGGTTTAGGGCCCAGGACTTTTGTCCTGTGGACTTATCAGCATATGAACAGAGTATATACAAGGCCTAGAGCCAGCATCCTCTAAGGTTCTCTTCTCAGGAGGGCCAATGGAATCACTGAAAACAGTTGAGAATCAGGTCAGCATTCCCAAAGGAGTCAACACAAGAAGGCAAGGCCAAGTTGTGGAGCTGACCTGTATGGAGAAAGAGGGGAGCCCATGGGAACCCATGAGCAGCCTCAGAGCAGTTCATTGTGAGGGTAAGCCTGGGAGGTTGACCAGATGCCTCAGCAGCTGCTACGGTATTTATTTCTTCCATACAGCTGTAGGCAATGGTGTCCCGAGTCCTTGAGAGAACAGCTTGGGAGATGAGGCTTATGTGAGATGACAGGAAGAATCACTGTAACAGAGGGATAGGGCAGAGTAAGAAAAAATGTGAGATGGCTGATGTGGTGCCATATTGAGGGAAGTTATTGGGCATGAAATATGATCAGAGAGTATGCCTTGCATTGAGTGTCCCTTCAAACTTGACCCCCACTGTGAAAGTGTCAAGAGGGTGGGAAATCCTATTATGGTAATTGAAAGGTAGGGCCTTGAAGAGGTGATTAGATTGCAGGACCATGCCATAATGAATGGATTAAAAATGGTAGTAATGGGCATGGTTTGGAGGGCTCTAAAAAGAGACTTAATGAGGAAGCTGGTCTCTCTTTCTCTTTCTGCTCCATCATTTTCTACCATGTGAGACCCCTGTGTTGCTGAAAAGCAACCACCAAGACCTGCACCAGATGTGTTCCCTGCACTGTGGACTTCCCAGCCTCTAAAACTGTAAGCAATAAATTTTATTTTCTTTGTAAATTACCCAGTTCTGTATATTTTGTTGTAAGCAACAGAAATGGACTAATACAGAGTTGGAGCCAGGAGAGTTTTTTTTCATGGGTGTAAAAACAGGATTTAAGAATACTGTCATGGATGGTATTGGGAGAGACAAAAGTAAAAAAAAAAAAAAAAAAAAAAAAAAAAAAAAAAAAGGAAGTTGAGAGTCACTTGAATAAATTCATGTGTGACATGATGAAGATTGACAAGGGAAATGAGGAAAAATGATGAATTTAAGAGAATCTTTAAAGGAACAGCCATTAGACTGTGCATAGCCTCAGTGGGTGGAGAGAGATAAAACAAAGATGATACTAAGATTTTATGCGTAGATTAAAAAATGTGTAGTTTCTTTCTCAAAAGAGAAAGAGGGTAGAGAAGTGGAAGGGAACAAGTTTCAGACTCAAGTTTCTGTTTGCCAGTAGAGTTTGAGACGGCCATGATGAATTCAAATAGTGATGCCCATCAGGCTGATAGTTAGAACCTGACCTTTAGAGAGGTGTAGAGGTGTGCTGATAAATGTTTAACTACTGGCTCTCCAGGGATAAAAGCACCCGATTTATGGCATTTGCAAATTTTTGTGGTGCAAATTCGCCCACCATGGCTGATTTTAAGCTACCAACCTGACATCACTGAATGCATATTTGGGAAGAGCTACCAGTGGGGACCGATGGGAGCTACTCCAGCACACCACCGGAAGACGGTAGGGATAAAGAACTAAAAATCAAAGAAAAAATAAAGCCAGGTGAGCCCTTGGAAATCTTGGGCTGAGCACTTCATTTTACAATGATGAAACTAAGACTAGAAATGGGACGGAGAGGAGAGCTGAACTCATAAAAGTACTTGGATGGTGTAGAGGTGGAGGAGCAAAGTTTCAAGGGCTTAGCCTTTCTCTACATGGACAAATCTTGGTGCTGCAAATATACTGCCTCTGAAGATTGAGAAGATGATGACATCTAAGGTAAAAGAAATTAGTGCCCAATGATGATCAATAGACAGAAAAAGGATAATGCTCATGGGATTGGTCTCGGCTTTCTATTGTAAGTCCTCATTTGGCTATTGTCTGTTTTCCTCAGCAACCAGCACAAATTACTTCAGGTACTAAGGTTCTGAATTGGCATGCGCATCCAATTTGACTTACTCCTGCAATAAGTCAAAAGAAGGAAATGATCCTTGTGGGTGTTCAGCCGGGCATCCTACGAGAAGGCTACAAACCCATCAGCCCTCAGATCCATTCAGAGCACTGGAACACTCAGGAGCATGGTGAGAGCTCACCTGTTGTCTTTGGGGTGGTGGGGGTCAATCTCTTTCTCATCCTGACTCATAAAATGTTGGTTCTAAGGTGGCCCTGAGAACACTTGCAGCTTTTACTGCCCCCTAGTGGATATCACAGGCTACTTCATCCAGTCCAGTTTAATCTGCTGGGAGAAGTGAGGGACCCCTTAGACACACACGGGGTAAGAGGTCTCATCAAGCCCCCGAGTTCAAGGAAACTCCAACAAATAGTTTTCTTTTGATAACTTACTTCATTGATGTGACAGTTCTCAATAATCTCAACCCACTGAGCTCTGCTCTCAGGGAAACATAGGCTCATCCAACGTCATGGTATGTCCCTGAATTGTCCCCAGAAAGTCTCATTCAAATGTTGCCTCAGCCTCTCTTCTTATCCTAAAGCTTTTTAGCCAGTTGAGGTCCTGTAAAAACTTCATTTTG
>NW_007730946.1:25029-30895 GCF_000696425.1 Galeopterus variegatus | reverse complement strand
AGCCTCTCTTCTTATCCTAAAGCTTTTTAGCCAGTTGAGGTCCTGTAAAAACTTCATTTTGTGGAGGAGGGAGGATCTCCTTTATACACACACACACACACACACACACACACACACACACACACACACAAATTGTTTATTACATCACCTATAAAGTAAACAAAAAATTGGGAACTGCCAAAATGTCCAATACTTGGTAAATGGATAGGTAAATTATAGACATTTAACATTTTAATTACCAACTGCTGTGGTCTGAATGTTTGTGCCCTCTCCCCCGACCCACCCCCACCTCTACCCAAGTTCATATGTTAAAACCCAGTCCCCAAAGGGATAGTAACTAAGAGGTGGAAGCCTTAGGTGGAGCCCCAGTGCCCTTATAATAGAGGCCCGAAGGAGCTTGTTTGCCCTTCCGTCATGTGAGGACACACTGAGAAGGCATCATCTATGAAACAGAGCGGGATCTACTGGTGCCTTAATCTTGGACTTTCCAGCATCTAGAACTGTGAAAGAGAAATTTCTGTTTTTTATAAGCCATGTTAATAATTTCCGTTGTTTATGGTATTTTTGTAATTGCAGCCTGAATGGACTAAGTCAGCTACCCTATATAACATCAAGGAAAAAATGTTTCTAATGTGTTATGCAAAAAAACACACAGAATTTAAATGTGTATATTTTTATGTTTACAAATATGTAAAATATGAATACAATGTACAAGGAATTGCAGAAAAGTGAAGCTGCTGCATTTGAATGGCAGAAATAGAGGTAGTTTATGTTTTTAGATTTTTTTTTTTTTTTTTGGCACCAGCTGGCTCAGGGGTCCGAACCCTTGACCTAGATTCTTTAATGTTGGTTCAATAAATTTTTATGAGATAAATTTTGTACAAAACAAAATGATGTATACTGTTAGCTCCTGCTGGCACTATTCAGCAATATACCCCTGAAGACAGGGTTTTCCAAATCTGCTGGACCTGAGTTCTTCCCTGAACCCATTCCAGTTTCCCTGAATCTAAATCTCCAGAGGAGTTACCGAGAAATCTTTATTTTTAATAAGCACTGATGATTTGGAAATTACTAATTTAGGGCAGCAAATGACATCATTGTGACTCTAAAGAGTGAATGTAGTTTTCAGTCCACCAATTGATTTGCCCCCATAGTATATGTTTCTCATTTTCCTTTTTTTCCCCCTTATTAAAGAACCTCAACCTAGTTTTTCTACAAGCTCATGAGGTAGCAATGTTCTTAAGTAACACATGGTATCTTAGTCCATTTTCTGTTACTTATAACCAAATACCCAAATTGGGATAATTGATAAAGAAAAGAAGTTTATTTCTTACATTTCTGGAGACTGGGAGTCCAAGGTCAAGGTGCTGCATGGTGAGGGCCTTCTTGCTGGTGAGAGAATTTCTGCAGAGTTCTGAGGAGTGCAGGACATCACAGGGTAAGGTGGCTGAGTGTGCTAGCTCAGGCCTCACTTCCTCTTCTTATAAAGCTGCCAGTCCCAGTCCCATGATAACTTATTAATCCATCAACCCATGCATGGATTAATCTATTTATGATGGCAGAATCCTCACGACCCAATCATCTCTTACAGGCCCCAATTTTCGGTACTGCCACATTGGAAATTAAGTTTCTACGTGAGTTTTAGAGGGTACAAACATTCAAACCATAGCACATGGTAACAAAAAAGAAATATGGAGTCTGACTTGAGTTACTCCATGAATTACAGATAGAGAGTAGACCAAGATATTGTTTATGCAGTCTGGAGGCAGAGAGGAGGAAGCTATTTTTTTAAGTGGCATTAAAGTGATTGTGATGATAGATTGGGGAGAGGGTAATAACAGAAGAAAGAAGAAGATAGGAACACAAAGTTGAGCATCTTATGATCTGAGGGGAAAAGGCCCTTGTTTCTTCATCTCCTCCCCACACTCAGCCCAGGATAAGGGTGAGTGGCCAAGTGGCCGTAGCCTGTCCAGGAACCCAGCCCAAGTTTTACTAGGCCAAATGCTGTGAGGAAGTGCCCAAGGGGGAGATGATGGTCAGACATTCACTCCCAATGTGTGGTGAGGTGGAAGGGTGTCAAAGGCCTGTCCAGTGAACTGTAGGGACACATAACAGAAGAGTCGAGAGAAAGAACAAAGTCTTAAACAGGTCAAGTGACTTGGTGGTTCAGTCTTTGGATGGAGTATATGCTGTTTTTTGGGTAACAGCTGAACTTTGATAGTGAGGGCAGTCAGGTTACTTAATGGCCTCCACTGTCCTGAACAAGAGCTTCTCCCTTCGATTGGTGGTGCTGGCCCAGCCCTTATGATTAGGTCCCTGTCTGCCCTCGTTTTCCATTTAGCTCTGCAGTTTCACACTTAGTGTCAGAGTCCTGCCCAGAACGTTATTAGCTCATCTAGGAGTTCTGACACGTGCCTTTTTCTCATCAGCCCCTCCCCCCTCACCTCCTGCTGTCTGAAATGGTTCCTTAAATCATAGTTTTGCCAAATATTGCCCCAACCCACCAGACAAAATGTCCTCTGATAAGAATATCATGATCCAGATTGCCAAGCCCCTTGGGATAATGGACTGCTGGCTACCCGCTCCTAAGCCGCAGTTTCTCCAGCTCTGGTTCTGCCTAGTGTCCTTCAAACCAGTCCTTGACACTAAACTGGAATCAGCATAAGGGATACTGACCCACAAAGGACATCTGAATCATGCCCAAGGACCTTAGCTACATGCACACATCTAACATTCTGTAATAGTGCCAAGGATAAAGACACCTTCAAAAAGGTGACAATTGCTTACTTCCTTCAAAGACAACAACACCTCGAGAAGCTCTGAATCTGGGTAGGAAAGCGGGCATCTGGGTTTTTAAAAGCCCCTCTCCCTTGGCCTCTCGCTTTCTGGGATGCATTCAAATCTAGCAGATGGGGTCTGAACCACAATTGTTAGTTGAGATCCCATCACTTAGATTCAGAAGCATTCCAGACATTCCCAAGTCTGCAGCTCATGCTCTCTCATTTTTTTCCCATTGGTTCCCTAAATACCAGTGCCCTAAAGCATGTCCCTCCAGGGACAGGACAATGACCAGAGAACAATAAAGGCATTGGAAATGCTGTATGGTGTGTTTCCACTCAAAGTGTGCAAGCTTTTCTTCTTTTTAAAGCTGCAGGATCATTCTGGCTTGTGTTCATAGCTTAGGACACCAAATGATGGTGTCACATTTAGATGAATCCTGGTGCTTCACCAAGTAGTCTTGCACAGCACGAATGTCCCCTCTTGGAGACTGTAAGTGATAAACTCATCTTTGAAGGCAGTTGTCTCCATGTCTGTCATTTTACCATACAGTTTCTGAGGTTGGGAAGTCCAAAATTCATCTGGTGGTGGCACCCTTTGACACCCTTCCACCTCATCACACATTGGGAGTGAATGTCCGACCATCATCTCCCCCTTGGGCACAGCATTTAGCCTAGTAAAACTTGAGCTGGGTTCCTGGACAGAGACCCAGGGGTCTCACATTGCAAGACGGTGGAAGCAGAGAGAGTGAGTCGAGGATCTCCTATTGTATATATGTTCTATGGGTTTCTTTCAATTTTGTGGAAATGAAAAAAAAATCATGTTTCTCTTTAAGACTTTGACCTAGGTGAGATTAGACCCTGTATAGTCCACTGATAGATCCCAGACACCAAAGCTGGTATTGCCTTTGGAAACTTACAAGGCCATCTTAAAATTTTACACATACAAAGACCACATGGTTCACCAAGCCCACTTTGAC
This sequence comes from Galeopterus variegatus, assembly GCF_000696425.1. Taxonomy (NCBI): domain Eukaryota; kingdom Metazoa; phylum Chordata; class Mammalia; order Dermoptera; family Cynocephalidae; genus Galeopterus; species Galeopterus variegatus. The sequence continues at coordinate 27,138 of NW_007730946.1, read as the reverse complement.
CCTGCTGAGAAAATGTTTACAAGGAAACATCTGCAGCGTTGCACGCGAATACTTACGAGTGCAGATTAAATCTTCGATAACATCTTTGCATCCCACTTGGAACTCTGTCATTCTTACTTGTTGAGTGTCCCCCTCAATTGCTTAATTAGCAAAGAGTCAACTTATTACTTAAGACTATTATTTCACTTTACTTATGCAATCGAAATTAAACAGGCCTCTTGGTTCTGGCCTTAAGGCTTATTTCATCAAACACAAAATACACATGCACGCAAGCACAGACTCACACATGTCTACAAAAGGTTTAAAGGATAATATAGTTCTTTTCTGAAGGTTTTCTTAGAGGTGGGTAGGATGTCAAGGGAAGAATTATACCACATTTTCTGTAGCCACATTTTATAGGAACTGTCTTAACTGCACAGCAGGTTTCCCAGTCTCCTTTCTTTCTAAAACTTCCCCAGGCCATTCTTTCTCCTCTCCCCTGTCCCATGTTGGTCTTTCTGGCCTCGTTTCCATCCCTTTCCCTCTCTGACCATCTTTTTTAAGGAAAGCAATTTGGTCTGTCCTTGGATTCTCTCAAAATCTTCTTCATATAAGGCCTATGTGAGAGAAAATGCGGTACATATTTTTACTTTTTGTCCTATGATAAAAATACTTCTTTGCCATGACTATTGTGCCCTGGTACCAAATGATGGATGTGATCTGTGTGAAAGTGGCAGCCACTGCTGCTCCTTGTCCTCTTTATTTCTTCTTGTCTGTAGGTGTTCCCTGGAGAGGCGGCAGAGGGAGCCACTGTATTGTCTGTGGGCTGTTGTCTATAGGCCCACCAGGTGCCTACACTGAGCACAGACAGACAGTCCTGATCTCACTGAAGATAGGTAGGAAGGGCTGCTTCTTCTCACCTTGCTCCTAGTACCACCACCTCCTGTCCTCCAATTGAAAACAGACTGTACTAGTGTACAGCTAACTGCGAATCATGACCCATTGAATTGATAGATCATGAAATCAAGTTAGTAGGTCACACTGGGATTTTTTTAGAAATGAAATACAATGAAACAGAATAAAATATCAGGGTATATCACATATATCACATAGGAAGACTGAGTACCATTTTATGCAACTTTTCAATTATAATCAATGTATAATGTACTTCTTAGCATGAATTGCAAGTCAAATATGTTTGAAAGCTTGAAAGCCATTTTTTAGGCAATGTTTTACATGAGGGTTCAAAGATTCTTTCCAACTCTGTTGAGTAGACTAGGGTGAGAAATTAGGCCTCATCCTGGTCTTTTTCTTGCGGGCCCTGTACAAAAGCAAAGCACCCCCCTGGGTCCTTGGGGGAGACTGTTGTCATGTGTTCTTCCCAGGCTTTCAGAGCGTGTTCCACTTGGATTTCTCTCACTGCCAAACTTTCTCTTCTGCATCCCACAGCTGTCCCTTCAAATCCTGCTCTATATAGAGTCCAGTTCTGTCTCCATTTTGTTAAACCAGGACTCATAATTCCTCCCTAGAAAATCAGTTAAAGCTCAATTACCATTAACGTCCTCAACTATATTGCACATTTAATACCCTCAGGTGTTGAATATCTGCTTCTCATGGGTTGATGAGCTCCTATGTCACTGCTAATGTGTGCCTGCATTTGCCCAGAGGGAGAAAATGCTCCCTACACAGGTACTTCTCAAACTTTACTGGAGATGTTACTATAATTCAGATTCTGATTTTGAAGGTCTAGGTGGGGCCTGAGGGTCTACATTTTTATCATGCTCCTAGGTGATGCTGATACTGCTGGTCCTTGGACCTGTTTTGAGTAGCAAGGCTTACAGCACCTAAAATCAAACACGTGGCTACCACTAGAGTTAATTCCCCACTAACACCTACTTCTTCTTTAATATACACAAGAGATCTACATCCTTGTAGTAACATAGCTTTGATTCTTTCTTAAGAACTAATACCTTGACTTCATTATGCTAAGAAGACATGGGCATCCTCCCAACCTTGAGTTAGCTCTCACTGGACCAGTACATATCTAGTAACTTAATAATAAAGAGCATTGGAGGTTCTAAGATGGCGACGGGTCTGGAGCGGCCGTGACAGGAGACAGCGCGATCCTGA
>NW_007730946.1:8145-20560 GCF_000696425.1 Galeopterus variegatus | reverse complement strand
TAATAATCATATACATTGTATATTGACAAAATAAAAATTTAACGAAAAAAATAAAATAAAAAAATAATAAAGAGCATTGTGTGCTCAGTCCTCTTCTTCCTGCTCACTAGGGATGGAGTCTGGGGAGAAGTCTGGGTTTGCCATGCCATGTGTATGACTGCTGTTCCAACTAGTTCTAGTCAGGTTAGAATGGCTTGTTAGGCTGTCTGTGTCATTGTTTACAGTATAAACTCCCTCCACACAAACACGTTTTAACATCTCTGAAAACTGGGTGCATTCCAATTTTTGTCTGTCAGATAGAAAGCTTCAAATAGTTGTGACTGCCTGTGCATGAGAAAGTGTGATTACTGATGGGATAACCAAACAACTTCATTTTTTGGAACTCGTTAGTCAACAAAGCATTCAAAGACCATTTAAGAGAAGAATGTGAGTCTTGGTACTTGCCTGATCATATCCAGTTGAAACCTTCTGGTAAAACTAGCAGATTGAATGTCAGTAGCTTGCAAAGAAAGTATCAGAACCAAAAGTGGCACACTCTTTCAAGGAAATACGCGTCACCAGCATTTTTGATGATGCAGACAGTGATGTTGAGTAGAAAAGATGGGCATCGACAACACTTAGCTGAAAACTGATTCAGAAGACTTCAACTCTGAAGAAGTTCTGTTTTATTTTGTTTGCATTTTCCTTTGGTGTATACCAAAATGGGATATATGATTCAAGAAAACTGATGCTTAAATAAGCTCTTTTAGGCTTATTTAAATAAAATTTTCAACCGGATAAAAAAGTATTTTATCACAGCTTAGTAAGCAGTTTGTATATTCTCTTAGCAGTACATAAAATAAGGTACATCTTACGCTCATTGGCATCTTAAATTGATGAAACATGGATTTACATTTTGAACCAAGTTTTTTCACTTGTGACATGTCCAAGTCACAAGTTATGACAAATCCAGGATCATCCTCTACATGTCCTATTTCTTGGCCTCCTCCATTCCCTGCTGTATCAGAATGCTGTGCTAAACCGTCAAGTCCTCATGGGCAGACACTCTGTCCTTCATTAAAGTCCAGCACAGTGTCATGCATGTTATGTCATTCAACTAGTATTTGCTTTCTGAATAGAGGAATGAATGAATAACACTAGAGGCATCTGAATGCTCAAAGCAATGTGATTTTTGCTTTAGAAGAAGTAATGGCTAGTAAGTACCAAATTTAACTACAAAAGAAGGTGAACATCTCTTTTTTTCCACAACAGATGGAATGTGACCACAATCTAGGTCAAGAGACAGGGCAACTCATCTTTCATGAGGACATCATCATTTATGCCATTTGAATAGTAAGGATGAGGGAGAAAAGATACCCCACTCTTCACCAGCTCCACCTAAATTTAATTAGCACAGCAACAGAAAGGAACTTTATTTGTGAAGGATTGTTATTTTTTTCTACATGGAGCAGTGTACTTTAATTTGTGCACAGAATCACTAAAGATGACAGGATACAAAACACCAACTCTAGATAAACTCAAATTAGTGCCCAAGATACTCTGAGCCTTTCAGGAGGCTCATCAGTGATGGAAATTTGTCACTTTTGCCTAAGGCAATGTCATTGCTCACAGAAAAGTAGAGCACAAGCGTTAGGTTAAGGGAGTTGCATGCATAGAACACCATGGGCATAAGAGTTTTCTTCAAAGAAAAGTGAAAGGGGAACCGTAAGTGAAACTATGCAAATTGCTTTGAAGATGAGATGAAAGTCCTTGAGAACTATGCGAAGGCCTGACAAACCTATAGCAACACCTCATTTACATGCCAGTTAATTAGAGAACCCTTCTAAGGAAGACAGAAAACTTGGATTGGAAACACACATTGTAGCAGTACTTGGGCCCTAAACTGTAAGTAATCAATAAGACGTCTGGAAGGTGAACAGGGTCCTAGAGGATCACCAGGAGGTGGATGTGTTGAGAGAGGACAGGAATCAGCCTCATGGGTAAGATCTTGGTGCTGGTGACACAACCGGTTCACTGGAGAAGGGGCACCTCTGCCTTGCCATGGCGCGCATCTGTGGAAGCATCACAAATCCCCCTGCGGGCTCCTGTCCCATCAGGGGATGGGGATGCACAGGAGGCGAGAAGCTTCCGATGTGGAAATAACACATTAGTGCATACACACTGCTTTTTCACATGTCAAAGGCACTTGTATTTCCCGCCTCACTTCTTCCTGACCACCCTGGGGGCCCGTACAAGGAGCCATCGCAGTCTCTTTGATGGAAGAGAGTCGTTGTTAGCGGCCAGGGCTGCTGCTGCAGTTGGTGGCAGAGCTGGGCACTCTGGTTTCCTCTCTCCTCCCCCCCTTTCCACTCACTTGTTCTCATCCTCCTCTCATGAGCATCAATTCTTCCTAATTTGTACAGCACTTCGACTATAAAAGTCATTTATAGACAATATCCCACTACATGCACTCCTGTCAATGATTTCCTCCCATTTTGCATGTGAGAAAAATGAACTTTAGAGAGGCTAATCACTGAGCAAGTGGTAAATGACATAGAAGACTCTATGAGTAGCTATGACAGAGACACAGGTGGTTTCTGTCCTCAGCAGCGTGACAGGCAGTGGGACACGGGATCACAGGTAAAGCTAAAACTCTTGGCTGGCAGCCCTGTTCAAATATTTGAACACTCGTTTATATAAGAAAGGGTAGATTTGCTCACCCTTTTTATAAAAGGACAACGAAAATTAATTAATTGATTTAGATATGAGAGAGGCAAATTTCAGCTCAATATGAGGAAGAACCTTTTTAAATGTTCTCTGCTTACAGAGGAAATATGCAATGATTCGGGAAAAAATTGAGAAAGAGAAAAATAATGATTATTCATAATCCCATAGGCTAGAGGTAACCATTCTAAATATTTCAGCATATTTGTTTCTAGCATTTTTCAATGACTAAATATGATTAAATAATAGAGATCATACCGTATATAAAACTTTGCATGCTATTTTCATTCAACATTATATCTTTTAAGCATTTTTTTCAGCTCATTAAAATCTCTTCATAACATAATTTAATGGAGGCATAATATTCAACTGTATGGCTGTATCACAATTTATTTAACTAATCCTCTATTTTTGGACATTTATGTTGTGCATAATCTTTGGTTACTGTGAAATAATGCTTTAGTGAAAATCTCTTGCGCATTAATCTCTTTCCACCAGTTTTAGAATTGTATAGGCTAGATTCCTAGGAGTTGAATAGCTTAATAAAAAGTGTGATTATCTTTAAGACACTGATACATATTGCCATTTTCCCTTCATAAAATGTATATTAATTAACCTCTGCATCCTCACTTCTTTCTCCTGCTATTCAAGACTTCACATGCTTCTGTTTTTATTTTCCTCTTCTCTGACTGTTCCTTCTCAATCCAGTTTGTTAGTCTTTTCTCTTTATATTGGCCTCCAGCTACTGGGAATCTCTCCCTCTCTCTGACCCTTCCTTCTTTCCACTATCGAGATATTGTTCCTATATGAATTAAAACAGTCCCTTGATTTTGAAAATCATATAGAACTCCCAAATTTATATCTCTACCCATGACCTTTCCTTGCAAATTGAACCTAATATATTCAATTGCTTATACCTGACATCTGTAATCAGGTGCCTACTAGATATCTCAAACATAACATAGCCAAACTCTTGATTTTCCTCCCCAAATACCCAAATGTGCTTCTCTGTTAGCCTTTCCCATTTCAGTAAATGGAAATCCCATCCACTCAGCTGGTTGAGAGTTCTCCGTAACTCTTCTCTCTCCTTCATCCACCAAATTCAAGCCACTAGCAAGTCCTATCAACCCTCTCTCCAAAAATCATCCTAATATGATTTTCTCTGATCCCATTTCTCCCAGCCTAATCCAAGGTACTATCTCTTCCCTTCTCACAGATGTAACTTCCTCAAGGAAGTCCTGTTTTTCAATCTTGCTAGGCATACAATTCATTGTCCACTTAATTGCCATCTTTTTTCATTTATACATTCTTTCAAAAATGGTTTTGAGCATCTGCTACATATTAGGTACTATTCTAGGTACTGGGGGTATATCAGGAAACAAAATAAAGTGCCTGACCTCAAGTAATTTACATTCTAGTTGGGGAAGACAGGCAATAAACAATAAAACATAAAATATAAAAGGAGAGCTGGGGTCAGACCAAATTACTATTTCACTTTCATTTTGGGTGGTCAGTGAAGGTCTTTCAGTGAGGAGACATTTTAGCAGAGACACAAGGGGAATGAGGGAATGTGCCATAAACATATTTTGGGGAAGGATATTACAGGTAGAATATATATCAAGTGATATATCTACGAAGTACAAAAGCAGGAGTATGTTTGGAATGTTCAAGGGGCCATGCGCCTTGAGTATCTTTGTGTGGATATGGGATTATTCAATGGGGCTCAGGATGAATTCCACGACATCCACAGAATGAATGAATAAGGAACAGGATTTATTGGGAATCTTACAAGTGAGAGATCCACAGAGTTAGAAGAGGCATGCAACTCCCTAAGCTCTCTTAATCCCATGGCAAAGCCTGCTGGGGTTGGACACACAGTGGGTTTGTGCTCCAAAATAATCACCCAACTCTCTTTGAGAGTGGTCTTTTCAGTGGGGAACCAGATACTGGTTGAAGTCAAGCAGGTGGGATTTGAGGTGCCCGGTGTTCATGGAAGTTATTTGGGATCTTGGGGTCTATGAGACTTTATAGCCAGGGGAAGGAAGCCACCAGCCCCAAGGGAAGTTAAGTTTTGGGGAAGCTCGTCTTGCCAGAACCAATGTGGTCCCAGTTAACTCATTGTCTAGGTAGCCCCAAGTGAGCTTCTGTAAATGTACAACCTCCCCCCACACACACACTCATGTATACACTATAGAACTAGCTTCGTTTTTCCTTTATAGCTTGCCCTTAATGATTAACTGAGATTGTATCAAAAGCAAACATCCTGTCTCGCCCAATACATCTCTCAAAGCAGGAAGCAGCTGCCCATCACACTTGAAGACATCCTACATCCTGTCTCAGCTGATACATCTGAAAGCACCCTGTTTCACCCGATATACCCCGATACATCTACACATCTCAAAGCAAGAAGAAGTTGTCCATCCTATCTCCCTGATACATTTACCTATATGAACCCCAGCCCTCAGTTGATTGGGGAGGCAGTTGGGACTTTACACTCTGTCTCCTGGTTGATGTCTTCCAAAATAAAAACTCTTTCCTTTAATTTCTGTCTGGCAGGTGTGACTGGTAATCCTAGCAGTGAGCACTCGGACCTACATGGGTCAGGGACTCCCCAGGTGAAGGGAAATCCTGTGGGACTTGTTCATTAGCACTTCTAGGGCCATTTCCAAATGATTTCTGCTTATCAAGCCACAGCAAGGAATGACAAAAAGGCCATTGTTTTTAGAGCAGGAAGTGTGAAGGGAGAGAGTGGTAGGAGCCAAGGAAAAGGTGGCAGCTGGAGAGTGGGGAGATCCTGCCCAGCTGTCGGCCACCATAGACTCTTTATCCACATGTGCTGCCTGTACTCTTGTCACTATGGGTGACAAGTCCATGCTCCTTTCTGAAGCTTCTGGTGAGTGTCTTCAATTTCTTGTAAATTATCAGTTTCTCTCTCTTCTGTTCTCATCACTACATCATGCCATGTGCCATTATTTCCCTGTTTGTAAAATCCCTCTTTACTCCAGATTCCCTGTATCCACCTGCTCCAATGCCCTAGGAGATTTCTTGGATGGCAGCCCTCACTATTCCCTGCTTTCTGGCTTCTGGTTAAGTCTGCCCATGGGGACAGGCTTGCAAGATTCAACAACAATGACAACAATGACAAAAATACAGGACACTCAGTTCAAAATTTCAGATAAATGAAGAATTTGTTTTTTAGTATAAGTATCTCCAAATATGAGTATTGCACTTATACTAAACAAATTATTCCTTATTTATCTGAAATCCATATTTAACTGGGAGTCCTGTGTTTTATGTGGTAACCCTACATGGGAGTCACTGAAGAGGTTGGAGGGTATGGCAGGTAAAAGCCAAAAGTATTCATCTTTCACACTGCAGGAGCACAGTGGGGCAGATGCTGGGGTCGTCTGCCTGAGGCCCAGCTCCCGTCGGGCAGCCCCTCTCCCGGCCCTACAACTCTCACTTGTTCTGCCCCTCAGGCCTGGGGGTGGCAAAGGCTTCCTGCTCTTGCTAGTCCACGGGTGCCTCGCCGTCCTGTGGTTCTGTGAACCCTGCCCACACCACTGTAAATAGTCTCCTTTCCTTAATCTTTCTTCAATTACCCACCGTGAGTATGCTGATTGTTTTCTGCTGGAGCACTTAAACACACAGCTGCTTGTTTATTCCGCCCCACTTGAATGTTTCTTCCTGAGGGCAGGGATGATGTCTGACTTGTTTACTGCACCTGGCACTAGTACCTACTCAATAAGCATTTGTTCACTGATGGATTTGATACAATTCATTTATTCACAAATATTTATTGGGTTAGTGATTCTCAAAGTGCGGCCCTTGGACCTTGGATAATCTAGGAAGCATCAGCTGAGAACTTGTTAGAAATGCAGATTTTATTATAAACTCTTTTCATTTCTCTTTTATATTGTAATTGGCATATTATATTGATTTTTTGAAGTTAAGTATATAGCTAAACTTAATTCTTTATGAATTTTATTTCATCATAATAAAAGCAGTCCAAAAACTCGATATTGAAAAAGGAGGTAAAATCTGATAGACCTGAGAACCATTGGCCTAAGATCTTCAGAGTCATGCCATATGCTTTCCACATGAGTGAGTTACAGATGGGAAGGAGAGACCCATCTCTGCATTGTCCTGGAAGGATAGGTTCAGAAATGGTTATGTCCCAATTAAAGCCAAGGAAACTCACAGAAAGCTTTTCTGGGGATTGTTGAGAAAAAACCTTCCTCATTACTAGGAGAGTGGATCCAGAAATCATCCTCTGTTTCTCTGCATACTGAGGAGTGAGCACCCAAGGTCTGAAACTGCAGGAGCCGTAGCACTCTGCTGGAAGATAAAGCTAGCACGTGGTGTGGGAATGGGAGAACCCAGAGAAGCGTGGGCAAATGGAGTCACAGCCCCCGGATTAAGCCCAGAGTGGAGCTCACCTACCCTACTTTTGTTTGCATATGATAGTGAGCCAATAACTGTCCTTTGGTTTAAATCATTTGGAGGTGAGGTTTCTGTCAATGGAAAATCAAAGTAGAATGTCAATTAGATGAAAATGAATTTGGGAAACAGCAACATAAAGATATTTTTTAACTCCGTATGATAGGAACTCTCCTAAGGGGAGATGATTGCTAGGAGGATGGAAAAGGCTCAGACTCAAACCTGAGAAACCACAAACCTGAGACTCTGGGTGGAGGATAACAGGAAAAGAGTGGCCAGCAAGGGGCAGGAGACCATCAGACTTCTGTCACTGACAGCAAGAAAAATGAGCGTGAGCACGCGCTCATCTCCCTAAGCTCGCGCCAGCATAGCGTAATGTTTGATTTCATTTTTCCTCACTACTGTTTATAACATCTTCCCCAGGCTCCAAACTTGCCAAAGCTCTCATGCAAATGGGAATTGTTTTCATGTAAAAATCAATTAATATGCATGAAATGGATTATTTTAGTGTTTGAATTGTATCCCCCCAAAACACATTTTAGAACTCCACAAAGCAGTGTGAATACAAATTCCTATTTTTTTCACTCGTATGGGGAAAGTCCCTGCTTAAAAAAAAAAAAAAAATGCATGTAATACATTCCGAATTAACTAAGTATGTGTGCAAGATGCTTGCTGCTTTTCAGTCTACAAATATAAAAAAGTGATTGGCCAAAATGAGCTTGTGGGCCAGGCCTAGAACAGTGGGGCTGTGGTGAGCCATGCTTCACTAGGAGTATAAGAAGTTGGGAGGATGATGGACAGGGAGGGCAGGAGCAAGGATCTGCAATTGTTAGGGAGGGGGCACAAGGCAAAAGCCCTGGAAAACACTGATCTGGACTATTGTGAGCAGAAATGTCCTGTTTAATATCTGTCGATATTTAAAAAATAAATAAAACAAAACAAAAACGCTTCCACAGATATGTTAACATGTTGGTGTCTCGCCTAGACTTGTTACCCTTTATGTGGAATCTCAGCCCCTCCTATGCCTTGAAACTTTCTCGGGGAGCCCCAGTCTGTCCTCAGTGACTGAACTGTGGTGCCCTCTGCCATCCAATTCGGTGGCTACCATGTTACCTCTTTCCCCACTCACTCCAAACACACACCATCAACCCTCAACATCCCATCACAAAAAATGTTATGTACTCTGAATAGTGCCCCATTCAACCAAATAGAGTTTCTGACCGGCCTACTGTCTAAATACACACACACACACACACACACACACACACACACACACACACACACACAGTATCTCACGTTTTCCTTGAAAGTTTAGCAATTTATTCTAAAAAGGAAGTAGTCTTCACATCAGATATCTCACGAAAATTGCTTCCCCATTGACTTTTTTGCATTATTTTTTTTGCTGAGCCATTGTTGCAAACCTGTGGACTCCTAGCTGCATTTTGTTGATAGTCATGTTTTATTTGTCCTATAAATAGTTTTTTAAACAATATAATTTAAAAATTAGGGCATTTCAACATAAAAATCTGGGCTGCTTTTTTCTCTTGAACACTCAAAAGGCCTGGCAACACTGGACTCTATTCCCACATATCCACAATTGAACATACGAAGGTACTTCAAAAAGTTCATGGAAAAAATACAATTAAAAGATAAGGCTAATCTTCCATAAACTCCTTAAAGTTACCTCGTACTCTGTGGTTTCCTGTAGCCCTCACCATTTCCTGCTGTCTCCATCACCTAAAGGTTACACGGTTTATGCCATTTATCATTATACTTGTACTGTTCTTTCTCTTTCAGTATATGAGTATATCTCTCTACCCAGAGAAAAACAGTAAATAATGGGTCCACTCACATGTTTAAAGACAAACGAGCTTAGGGCCTCTTTGTGGAAGTAAAGACTATTCTGTGTGTTGTAAAGAAAACACAGTGCCACTTTGCTTATTTTTTAATTACCCAGTGCCCATTATTTATTCATTTATTTTTATTTTAATTTATCAATATACAACGTAGTTGATTTTTGCGTCCCTTTACCAATTCCTCTTTCCCCCCTCCCTCCCTCCCCCTCTTCACCTCCCCACAGCAACATCAGTGCCCATTTGAATTTGCAACCCCTGTATATGAGACACTGATTTCCAGCCCTGTGTCTCTAATAATTACAAAGGGAGCCATAAAATCCTACCAAACTTTATTAGTGTGAATATTAAAAAACTATAAAACTATGTCCCCCAAGTTTTATGTATTAAAAGCTTGATCCCCACTGTAACTGTTGAGGGTGGGAGATTCTATTATGGTAATTGAAAGGTGGGGCCTCGAAGAGGTGATTAGATTCTGAGGACCATGCCCTAATGAATGGATTAATAATCATGGTCATTGGCATGGTTCTGAGGGATTTATTAAAAGGAGAGCATGTGAGAGTTTCTTTCTCTCTGCTCCACCATTTCTACCATGTGAGACTCCTGTGCTGCTATAAAGCCTGGACTTTGGACTTCCCAGTCTCTGAAACTGCAAGCAATAAATTTCGTTTTCTGACAAATCACACGGTTCTAGGTATTTTGTTACAAGCAACAGAAAAAGACTAATACAGAAAATTGTTACAGGAGAAGTCTTGCTTATAACAAATACTGGAAAATGTGGAAGTAGTTTTGGGACTGGGTGTTGAAGAGAGGCTAGAGGAATTTGGAGAAGCAGGCTAGAAAATACCTAGCTGCTGGTGGTAGTTTAGAAGACAAGAAAAAAAGGGAAAGTTTGAAACTTCTTAGACACTGGTTAAATGGTGGTGAGCAGAATGCTGATAGAAATATGGATAGTAAAGGCCATAATGAGGAGGTCTCAGATAGAAATAAGCTGTTTTTTGGAAACTGGGGCAAAAATCACCCTTGCTATGAACTGACAAGGAACTTGGCTGCATTCCGTTCATGCCCCGAAGTTTTATGGAATGTGGAACTTACAGATGCTGAGCTAAGATATTTTGCAGAAGAAATTTCTAAGCAGCAAAGCAGTATTCAGGAAGTCACATGGCTATTTACAACAGCCTCCATTGAGTTATGACAGAAAAAGCATGAGGTAAAGCCACAGATTATAATTTAAAAGAAAGCAGAGGGGAAAAAAATTATAAAATGTTCAGCCTGGCCTTGTAGTAGAGAAGCAGAGAGCATTTTCAGGAGAAAAATGCAATGGTACAGTTCAGCGACAATTTGCTAAGGAGGTTAGTGCAAGAGAAAGGGATTATCAAGAGAAGGGGAAAAGGGCCCTCAAGGCATTGCAGAAGCCTTTGGGGCCAACCCTTCCACCACAGGCCCAGAGGCCTAGGGAGACAGAATGGTCTCAGAGAACCAGCCTTAGGTCCCCTCCATGGGCTCGCTGCCCAGGGCCACCTTGGGAAGCTGCTTCTAGTACCAGCAAGCTGGCTGCCTTGGCTGCTCCAGCTGTGGGCAAATTGGCTGCAGGCATGGCTGGACCCACAGCTTTGGAAAGTACAAGTTGGAAGCCTTAGCGGCATCTGCGTGGTATTAGGTCTATAGGCTTGAAGAAGGCCAGAGCTGTGGAGGCTTGGGAACCTCCACCCCAATTTCAAACCATGTATGGAAAAGCCTGGGGACCCAGGAAGAGATCTGTCACAGGGGCAGAGTCACCAAAAATGGCCTTCCCAAGAGCAATGCCAAGCCAAAATGTGGGGTCAGAGTTGCAGCATAAAACTCCCATCAGCACCATATCTAGTAGAGCTACGGGAGTGGGACCACCATGGAGATCCCAGAATTGCAGAGCTACCAGAGTAAACACTAGCCTGCAAGAACTGAAGCATGGCCTCAGACCAGGAAAGCCATAGGAGCAGAGATGCCTGAAGACTACGGGATTCATACCTTGCACGAGTGTGCCAAGAACGTTGAACATGGACTCAAAATACATGATTTGCCAGTTGTAAGATTTAATGCCTGCCCTGCTGAATTTTGGACTTGTTTAGGACCTGTTACCCCTTTCTTTTGGCCCATTTCTCCCTTTTGGAATGGGAATATATACCCTATGCTTGTCCCAACATTGTATCTTGGAAGTGGATAAGTTGTTTTCATTTCGCAGATGGACCTTGAGAATTTGGACTTTGGGGATGCAATTAATGTATTTATTTTGGAATGGGAATATATACCCTATGCTTGTCCCAACATTGTATCTTGGAAGTGGATAACTTGTTTTCATTTCGCAGATGGACCTTGAGAATTTGGACTTTGGGGATGCAATTAATGTATTTATCAATGAGAAGGACATAAACTTTGGGGCCAGAACAGAATGACACGGATTGAATTGTGTTTCCCAAGTTTTGTGTATTAGAAACTTGATCCCTATTGTAACTGTTGAAGGTAAGAAATCCTATTACGGTCATTGAAAGATGAGGCCTTGAAGAGGTGATTAGATTGTAGGATCATGCAGTAGTGAATGGATTAAAAATGGTGGTCATGGGCATGGTTCTGAGAGCTTTAAAAGGAGGGCACATGAAGGTCTCTCTCTCTCTGCTCTTCCATTGTCTACCATGTGAAACCCCTGCATTGCTGTAAAGCCAAAACCAAAGAAGATCTTCACCAGATGTGTTCTCTGGACTTCAGACTTCCCAGCCTCCAAAACTATAAGTAATGAATTTCATTTTCTTACAAATTACTCAGTTCCAGGTATTCCAACGGAAATGGACTTATACAATATCGTTCAACATTTTCAAAGGGTGAGTAGAAACAAGGTTAGGGGGTCACGAAATCAAACAATATGCAAGACTATTCTTGCTATAGCTCAGAACCAAGGCTTTCTGAGAACAGATAATGTTCTCTCAGCATTTCAGAGCTACATGTCCAAATTTGCTTGTAATTTTAATTCTGAGAGTTTAAGAAATGTAAATTTACTTACTCTTGTGCAAACCACTAGAAAATATTCTAATAAAATTGGAATGGATTTATTTTTAAAACAATAAATCTAAACTTTTGCTTGTACTTAAAGTGAAATTTTAAAAATTTAGAAGAAGCCTAGAAATTTTTTAAAAAGTGCTAAACATATTTTTTCTTTAATTTCTTTGCAATGCACAGACTTCAGTTTAAAAAAAAAACTGAAAAAAGAAAATAATTGCTATGTTTCAATGGGAATGTTAGTAGCAATTCCGAAGCCTAGAAATTTTTTAAAAAGTGCTAAACATATTTTTTCTTTAATTTCTTTGCAATGCACAGACTTCAGTTTAAAAAAAAACTGAAAAAAGAAAATAATTGCTATGTTTCAATGGGAATGTTAGTAGCAATTC
>NW_007730946.1:0-7997 GCF_000696425.1 Galeopterus variegatus | reverse complement strand
GAAGCCTAGAAATTTTTTAAAAAGTGCTAAACATATTTTTTCTTTAATTTCTTTGCAATGCACAGACTTCAGTTTAAAAAAAAACTGAAAAAAGAAAATAATTGCTATGTTTCAATGGGAATGTTAGTAGCAATTCCTCACTTCAAAACTTATTCATTTGAATTAAGATTATGGAGAACACATCACTTCTTAATGGTGGAATGTGGCAGTTATCTCTCCGAAAGAATGACCTCATTCAGGCACATGCTTTCCATCAAATACTTGTTTGTATATCGGCTTTATGTTGTTCCTTTCAGTCTCCTCAGATCTCTTTTCAGAGAAGGAGGGGCATCGATGATACAAAAGTACATATTGCAACTCCTTTCTAGACGGGGAAGGGAAGAAGGAAAAAAAAGAGAAAAGAAAGAAAACAAAACTTGAGTTCCCCTGAAATTCTCTGTTACATAGTCTCATTTAACTAATTTAACACTTATAACCGGTTTAGAAACTTTATGAAATAACTATTACCCTGGCTTTTTTATATGAAGGAAAACCTTGCTCTTAAACAGTTAATATTTAGAGTAGCTGAGATTCAACTCCAGGGTCATGTGGATTTCAAACACTCTACTGTCCACTTCATAAAGATGAGATATTTAAAGAGAAAACTTGAAACTTGCCTTCTGATACAAAAAATGCGGACATGAAAAATAATGACAAAGAAATGGAGGTGCCGACTGAGGCATATAGAAAAGAGGCAGCAATAGATTCAGTTCATAATTAATCTTTTTTATTTTTAAAGTACAAAAAAATCTGAATTATTTAAGATGCTTACTCCCTAATTTATATTTGGATCTTAAAATAGGAAGTTTCTCAAAAAACCCAGTCTGATATGGAATCCCAACTGGGGGAATTTCAGAAGCCTGGAAGATTGATAGTAGAAATAGTTTTGGAAACAATGACCCCGAGAGCTCCTGTCAGATGTCAGCCTGGCCCTGAAAGGAGGCCCTGAGAGTATGACCAGGGATCTTCCCTTCCCTAGGACGGTCAGCTGGATAGGAGGACAGGCTTTCCCTTACAATGAGACAAAGGGGCAATCTCTTTTCTGCTTGTAGAGCTGTGTCTCTCAGCCTTGTCTGAACTTTGGAATCACCTTGGAAACTTTAAAAAATTCTGACACCCTGCTCTAGGAAATTCTGATTTAATTGGGCTGGAGTGTGGCTGGGCATAGCAAGTTTTAAAATCTCCCCAGGTGATTTGAAGTGCAGCCAGTGTTGAGACCTGCTATCAGAAAGAACATCTCTATTGCCTATATGGTCCTCCTTAGCCAGAAAAGCCTTTGTCCTGGCTGGGGAAGTGGTTGAAAATAAATCACACCGAAGAAGACCTTTGTTTCCCAGGTGTACCTAAAGATACAGAAAATCTGTGAACTGTCAGCAGTGAGTCTCAGCCTACTATGGGCATCTGTCCCTCTGTTCTCATCTGGGTGCAGAGCCTTGCCTCTCAGAGTGTGACCCTAGATCAGCAGCACACCCACCGCCCAGGAGCTGGTCAGAAATGCAGTCTCAGGGCCCACCCCAGATCTACTGATAGAGAATCTCCTTTTCAACAAGATCCCAGTTGATTCAGTGCACATTAAGATTTGAAAAGCATTACTGTAATAGAAATAACATGTATTCGTTTATTTTTTATTTGTAAATTATTTTAAGGTTGGCAATAAAACCTACATGTGTTAAAACAATACATTAGGAATAAATATTTAAAAATCAAGGCAGAAAAACTGCAAATTAAAATAGAGTATTTAGAAAAGGGACAAAAAACAGTACATAGATAACTGAATCATAAAGAACTTCTCAGTCAAATTCTTAAGCATAAATTGAACCTAAGTTTCCTGTGCTCCAAAGAGGAAAATAAACAGATAGTTCATCTTGTTCAGCGGGAGAGGTGACTATTTCTCATGCACCTTTATGAGGGCACTAAGTGATCTGTGGAAAATATCTTTAGTAAGTACCAAGCTCGAAGTTCAAGAGATTCTGCATGTGCCACTTGCCAAAAGTCATAACGCAGATAGATTACCTAACATCACCGATTCTTAGTTTCTCTATCTGTAAGATGGGAATAACACTTTCTATTTTAAAAGATTGTTTTGAGGACTAAATACAGAAAGTAGGTTCCAGTTCCTCAGCTTGGGATCAGAATAAATTCACACCTGGTTTTTGATTCAAATAAAGTGACTCAAAGTCCAATCTTAATATCTAAATCACAGCTTTCTGTAGGTTCCAGTTCCTCAGCTTGGGATCAGTTCCTCAGCTTGGTTTTTGATTCAAATAAAGTGACTCAAAGTCCAATCTTAATATCTAAATCACAGCTTTCTAATTTTGAAGAATATAAGTGTGGGTCTTGCCCTATCGGATATCCAATTTTGCTGTAAATCTATAATAATTAAAATAGTACTATGTTGGTTCAGAGATAGACACATAGATTAATGGGACACTAGAGTGGTCAAACCAGACCTATTGGTATATCCACACTTGAAATAGAACACAGGGAGCTTTAAAAAGCAGTAAAGGAAAAGATATTCTATTCCATAATGACACTGTGACAAGTGAAAATCCTACCTCACACATTATACAGAAATAAACTCTAATTTAATTTAAAAATTAAATGTGACAGTGCGAAAAATTAGAAACAAACCAAACTCCTTTTAATAGAAAAATGGATAAATTAAAATGTATGAATATCATATATATATATAAAATATTATATATATATACCATGTATATACTATATATATATATGCATATATATAGGGAGAAATAGAAATTAAAACAAATGAGCTAGATCTAATTCTACAGTATCAAATGGATAACTCTAAAAGGTTAATGTTGGGAGGAATTGAAGAACACATAGACTGTGATAACATTTATATAAATTTTAAACACACCAGTACTTTATATCATTTATGGACATATACACGCATAGTAAACATGCGAGCACATGAGTGAGAAGGTGCAGGCCACCTGTGAAAGAACAGGAAGAGGAAGGATGGAAGTAGGGAGGGAACAAAAGTGGATTTAAAGTAGACTTGTGCTGCACAAGTAAGCTTTTGTTTTTAATCTGAAGTGAATATGGCAAAGCTTCATTGTTTGTTTAATCTGAGCATTGGATATATAATTATTTTATTTTATTATCTACTTTTGTATATTTGGAATGGTTCTCAATATTTTTAAAAAGTTCTCTTCATATTCTTGTGGTAAGTCCAAAAGCGCTGAGGTCTCGCCTCCTTCCAGGACAGTCTGATTTAACCACCCCAGGTATAAGGGAGTGGCGAGCGTACTTCCTCTCCAGAAGAACTCCCGGGAGAGGCGCCGGGGTTGCAGCCACATGGTGCCCCTGACAGTGCACCTGGTCAATTTGGTGTAGAACTCTGCAGAGCCTGAGGCACAGGGGGTCTGAACCTCAGGCTCTGCTCCAGCCCAGGAGTCCACTGCCCGGCCACAGGCACTGCCACCACTCCCTCACTTGCCACGTGCATGCGGAGGGTGATGATCTCACGCTGCAGAGGAAGAACAAGTGCCAGGTCCCACGACCCTGGTTCCCCCATCCCCCACATGCATCCTCCCCCAGCACAGGCCCGACATACATCCTGTGGTGGGGGAGGCAGTCTGTTTGTCCATCCGTTATCTTAGTATGGGTCCATCTCTCTGTCCTTTCTTCTGTCCATCCCTCCCTGCACAACCAGATACCTAAAGCACCACAGAAGCCTCTGCTCCTCAGTGTCCCAAGCACTATCTCAAAGCCTCCTTTCATTTCCTGTCCCACAAGAGGTGACATCTGCAGGAAAATTACCCAGCTGGTTGTAGTTTGTTAAATGAGAAATCTAAATATGCTCCCAAACTAGGAGGGCATACATTAGCTTAATAATTGCAAAAGTTGCCATTACATATAAAGACAAATCTTTTTTAAAGAAAGAATACACAGAAGCACAGAACCTGAAGCAGAGTCACTTTCACCTGGCCACAGCTGGCCCCCACAGGTGTATTTTGGGGGCCCTCATCTTCTAGTTGTCCCTTTCACCTTAGCGTTTTCTCGCCTGGAAGTTAAAGAGACTTTGGAATCTTGATTGAAGCAAGCTTTGGATTGACCTGCAGAGAGCTTTGGTAGCATGCTCAGGAGGTAGGTCCCTCTGGTAGAAGCCCAGGTGGAAGGCTCTAAACTTCTCTGGCCATAGCCACTGTCCCTCAGTTCTTCCCTCAGTCTTGGCCCTTCAGATCAGGGGAGAGCATCCCTCCCTAGGCCCTGGTGCTGTCCGCAGGGATGGACGCAGTGCTTCTTCAATGAGGTGGAGGTTTCCGGGGTTCTACCCAGTGGAGCGCCGGCCATTTGTTCTCTAATCCGTTCCTTCCTTCCAGTTCATCTCTTCCGAAGCGTGTCTACTGTAGCATAGT
Source organism: Galeopterus variegatus (assembly GCF_000696425.1). Taxonomy (NCBI): domain Eukaryota; kingdom Metazoa; phylum Chordata; class Mammalia; order Dermoptera; family Cynocephalidae; genus Galeopterus; species Galeopterus variegatus. The sequence continues at coordinate 3,573 of NW_007730946.1, read as the reverse complement.
TCTATGACTGAGCTAGCTGCCACATGGCCTCTAGTGGACGCCATGTCCCTGAGCCTCCAGCCTCAGGCCAGACTCTTGTGTGTGCAGAAGATGTCTCAACTCTTCAGCTGAGCCATCTATCAAACTCCCTATTTAATCTGATGACTACCTACTCACAGTTCATTTACAAAGAGAGGCAGCTCTTGTTCTGACTTCAGTGCCTTCCTTCCCCATCGCAGTTTCCCTTTGATGACTTCTCACAGCTAACCTCTAGAGTATAATTTTTAAGGATTTTCTGACCCCCATTTACAATGAAAAAAGAATTTTGAGTACACAATCATGAATGTATATGTTTCTTATCAAATCAATTTTCTTACCTATAGATTGTTGAATATATCAAGTTCTAAGCACATAGAAAGCCTGCCATTCCTTGAGTTAAATAAAAATTATTGGAGGCCATATGTTCTGGACTAAATTCCTGCACTAGGTCCCAAAAGACCAGACTAAAAATCAAATGGAGTCACCTCTACTAAGTTCCATGTCACTTAGGCTGTGGTCTGACCTTCCGGAGGGAAAGGTAACAGCCAGTTGTATGATAATGAAGTTCCCTGCTTTAATCCTCCCTCAAAAGGGATAGCCTGAAATAATCTGTTATTAACTGGTCAGCTATTTTTCTGCTGTTCTGTCTTCCTGTCCCCACCTTACAAGGAAAGTAACTTTGAAATGACCAATCCATTCTTTTTGTTATTTCTGCTTTCTTCAGACCTTTTTCTGTCTATAAAATCAACCTCTTCTGCTCAGCTCACTGGAACAGTTATTCTATTTTATAGAATAACAAGTTGCACAATTCTAGAATTGCAATAAACTGATTGAGATCTTCAACTAAATTTGTTATAATTTTGTTCTTTGATGCTTGTTAACTGGCTAGTATTGGAACCATCACTGTCAATAACATGTATGAATGTCAATTATATGGTTGAATGTCAAAGAGTCACATACACATGTAAGTAGTGATGGTGAGACAGGATAGGCCTGTGAACCAAACCAACTCTATTTTCCCTGCATGGGACTTTTTGTTACTTTTCCACTCCTCAGTCATGACACCCACAGGACGCATGATTACCCCATGGCTCTGACAAAAGTAACTGAAAGAAACTAGTTGGGCTTAACCACCCTGATAAAATAAACTGAGGTAAAAGTAACACTGAACTCAGATCCAGCTGCCTGCCCCCTTGAGAAGTAAAGAAAAACAGACTCATAAGTCAAATGGTTGGTGTTAGAGAAACAGATGTATTCAGCTGAAGGGGATGGTAGGCTACCCTATCTCAAGGACTTAGATTTACTGAGGGGTTTTTAAAGGAGGGGTTGAGGGAATGGAATGTGGGAGGTGAAAAGCAGGAGATAAGAGTACGTGATCTACAAGGAACCTGTGTCTATGAGTCAGGTACAAGGTCTTGCCAAGGCTGCTTCCGGTTTCTGTTCTCATCTTCTCTGTTATCTCAGGTCCCTGCAAGATTTTGATTTGCTTCAGTGTAGAATCATCTTTTCTGCAGTCTTTTACATAGTTTCACTTCCCAGAGCTCTGGTTGACTTGGCTGGTCCCCAAAGTCAGCTTCCAGTTATTTGGCCTTGATCACTTCACAAAACTCTACAAGTCTTAAAGAAAGAACTGTTAGCTTTGTAAAGTACTGATTAGCTTCTCAGCCTTGTTCTCCTATTTAGCAAGCAAGATAAGAAAGTCAGCGGATGGGAAGAAAGAGTAGAGGGGAAAAAAACGGTCATTTTCAAAATCCCCCACTTGCAGCCCAGGCAGTTCTAGGTTTCCATATGGCTTCAATCCTGCTCACTCTAGCAAAAGGGGAACAGGTATTTACTGAGTAGCAAAACCTCTTCCCCAAGGCTTGTTAAAATATAACTGTTAGCTTTGTTTAAAAGTTATCATTATCTACCCATTCTTTGTTTTCCCGTAATTACAAAAATTAAGTTACAGATTAACCTTAAGACTCGTTTAGGAGTTACACACAAGATGGTCTTGGAACCGACCTCCTTTGCCACCACTGTAAAAATACCAGAAATCATCAAAGCAGGATGCCGAAGTCAATTGAGGAACTGCTTGCTTTTTAAACAAAACCTTCCCCAAATTTCCCCAGGCAGCTAGCCCATGCACACAAAGCTTCAAGGTGATTGCTACCACAACCCTCCTGGGGTGGGTGGCAATAATGAACAACACCACCCTCTTGGACCTACTGAGTAGGTGCTCATGACACAAGCAGGAAGAACGGAATGGACAACTCCAGAGGTGCAGACTGATGATGCTGGCCTGCACGCCTTGCCCCCTTGTCCTATAAAGGACCCTGGACAGCTCCCCTCAGAGAGCTAGCTTTCCTGTAGCTACCTCCCTTGTGCAATCTCCTCTTTTAATAAAGTGTTACTTGCTTTACTGCTGGGTACTTTGTTCATTTCTATGACTTTGAGACCCAAGAGCCTAATTCGTAACATTTTGATCATTTATGCTTTGAAGGAGAGTATCAGTACATGTTCAAGAATATGGCATAATGGATCATAATTGCAACCCAATCATTGCATTTGAACATCAAGTAATTTAAGTGTATTCTAAAATGTAATTAGAATGTAGAATATACGATTGACCCAATGGTATTTAGGTTCCAGGAAACTGGAACTAAATTTTAAATTATTTATGACCATTTCCATGTTACATGGTAAGTTTGAAGCTGAAGTTTTTTTAATAAATTAATTCATCTAGAAGCTGTTATTTTCATTTGAAGCGTTTTAACTGTTTGGTTCCTTAAATCATTTGCAACACTATTTTGACATCACAGCATAGCATTATGATTAAGCTTACCAGTTTTTAGTTTGCCTCTGGCTCTGCCACTTTCTAGTTATATTACCTTAGGAAGGTCACTTAACCTTGGCCTACCTCATTTCCTCATCTGGAAAATGGAGAAAGCAAAAGACCTACCTCCTAGGGTTATTGTGAGGGCAGCTAGTATACGTAAAATCACTTAGAGTAGTGCTGGCAAAAAGCACTCTACAAATAAATCACTGTAATCATCACCATCACTGCGATTTTCATTTAAAAGGAAGTCACTAAAGCATCTCAATACCCTGCTTAGTTTCACTGTGCACTCTTAAGTACAAGGAGCAGGAATCCAAGCCCTGGGGGAAAGGGACTGATAAGAGCAGAGAGGAGTCCCTTTGACCCTGGATAGTGGGCTGGCATTCAGGGAAGGGCTCCAAGCCCAGTGGAACCTGGCAGGTTGGGCTGGGAAAGGCAGCCAGAGCTTCCTTCCAGAGGAGGAGCCATGGGTAAGGGTTATTGCACATGGAAGACTGCCACCTGGAAGGGACACAGGCCTCCAAGGGTCATTCCTGACAAAATAGATACCAACTTTATGGGTAGCAAGACCAATTCCAAGCCTTACTAGATGGTGGCCCTGAGGTTTTGCTCTATTTTCTGCCTCAGCTATGAAACTTGGGCTATGCTTTGTCCCAGAGATGGGGGCCCTGTTGTAGACAAAACTGTAAGAGTGATTGAAAAATATCATGGATAAAAGCACATGCCCTGGTGCCAGA
>NW_007730945.1:173430-175137 GCF_000696425.1 Galeopterus variegatus | reverse complement strand
AAAAAAAAAAAATCTCTTCATTAATTTCTAATATTGAAGTTGAATGGTTTGGCTAGTATTTAAACTAGTTTTAATTTTATGTCAACGGTATTAACCATCTTGTTTCTAGTACAAAAATAACATTTTATTTGAATACTTGACATGGTGAAAATAGTTCCCCTTGCCTATTCAAGGAAATTGTATCAGCATTTCTCCTGCCTCTCTTGAAAAAGATAATTAGCATACAGTTAAATATGCAAATCCATTATTATATCTGTATCTCTATATGTATATTCCTCTAGTTTAGAAAATAAGTCTCACTTATATCTTTCTTCCTCTTCTGTTACTGCTCCTGGCTTTACAATAATATTTTTTGAAAATTTTATCTCTACTTACACCTCCATTTCCTTTGCTCTGGTTCTTGTGAACCCATCTTTCTAGTCTGCCTTCACTTCCCCTGTTCCACCGAAACTTCTTTCATCAATGTCACGAAAGATAACTACTGCTAAATCCAGTGTCACTTTCATGTTCTCATATTATCCAATTTACTTTCAATAAATGACCTCACCCAGTTGANTGTGCTGAAATGGTGTTTCAGTCATTACCAGATAAAAGTATTTAATTATCCCACTGCTAGAAAGGTTTATAGATTGCTATTGTTATTTAAAAGAGTATATCAGGTCCACCATACCAGTGATCAAAGAATCAAGTAGTGTGTCTAATCAGAGTAGCCATGCCAAAAATAAGATGAATAAAACTAACTTTAGGGTAATTTTTAATAAGTAATTAAATATCTCAGTATCATATCTAATATATGAGTTTTAATGCTTTTCAAGTAACATCATTCCAAGTCCATTGTTATGCATTAAGAGCTGAAATAAGCTATTTAATGAATAATTTAGCAGAGTTTACAATGTCTACCCTGTGATGACTGGAGTTTAGTTGATATCAAAAATTTAGTTGGGAAGTCGAGGGTGTGGGTTTGTGAGACTCGTTGGTGTCTCAGTAGGACAAGAATGCAGTTAACATTATTATACCTAGTTTATTATTTATCCTGCAACTGGCATGTAAGGAGCTCAATTGAAGTTTGGGAGGACATAATTTCAGATGTTATGTAATATCAACTCAGTTCTAATTCCTTTAGGACATCTAATTGTACTGTTAGTCTTTGTTACTATCTTTACCCTGAAGAATCACACAAGTTTATCATAACTTTACTTCACAGCAAAAGAATATTTTTTTAAATCTATTTTTGGGAAGCTTTTACACATTTGGTTGTGCTAGTCTATAATGTACACTTTCCTTTGAGAAAATGCGTTTTACGGTACAGTGCCAACAAGTGAAAATTACCATCTGGTCCTGTTAAAAGCAGCTCTTCCCTCTTTTTCATCTTAGTTCATCCCCAACCCACTCAGAATCAAATTCTTCACATACTTCTAAAGCTTTTGACTCAAGGTCAGAGTGAAGTAAAATATTGCACTTTTTTTTCCTAAGTAAAAAGAGCTGAGTCGTGTATCACTGCTGTACACTTAAGCTTTCTTGTTAAATTAAAAATTGGAATCTAAAACATCTGGGGCAACCTCTTCCTGATTACTGATGACAAAATGATTTTGTTTGACTCGACTGAATTTCTATTGCATTAGAAATGCACAGGATGTAACTTTCCTCACATTGTAGGAGCTAGAAGAGTATCTGATTTTAAGCTGGAAAACATTTCCATCAGATGGC
>NW_007730945.1:148632-172218 GCF_000696425.1 Galeopterus variegatus | reverse complement strand
ACCTTCTTCCTCTCCTAATCTTAAATTCTGAGGACTTACATAGGTACATTAAAATGCTCTTAAGCTGATTGGATTTGCTGGCAAGGTTGAAAGGTGGGCAGCAAAATACTTTCACAGTCAAAGTGTCAAAAGTGTTACCAAACTTCTACATTCATTCCTAGAAATAAGACAGTACCAGTGATTTATTATGCAAAACAGAAGGTGAAACTGAAATTACAAGTGTAAGATAGTAGGATCCTGGGACCCATATACTTGAATTGAAAGACTTCCATTTTAAGAATTAAAAAATAAACTTATTTTATATGATAGTTTTTACAGTACTTGTTTAATATTAATGTAAATATTCATATTTAATTAAAAGAAATCATTCATATAAAACTTAACCCACACTTAGTAGGTATTCAGTACACAGACTGATCAATTATTTTTTGTGAATAATACAAACTAACATTTGTTTAATGTATACACGTAACTAACATTGTCTTTCAAGATTTATGTGCATCATATTTCAGTATTCACAGCAACGCTGTGATGTAAATATAGGAAATAGATATTCCTTTTGTACAAATAGGAAATTGAGAAACTGAAGGGTTAATTAATTCCAAGTTCTTCATCAATTTAGTGGCTGAGCAAGGCTGAAATGCAAGATTTTGTAATTTTTTTGCCCAAGTTCTTCACCACTATGAGAAGTTGACTCCCTTATAAAATATTTCTGATAAAGTATATTTCTTTGTCTTCACTGACCTTGTATTCTGCACAAAAAGATGTTGCATTATAGCAAATCAAATCTCTTCATTACGGGCCGGCCCAGTGGCGCACTGCTATAGTGCGCCGCTTGGGAAGCGCGGCGGCGCTCCCGNTGCAAATCCATTATTATATCTGTATCTCTATATGTATATTCCTCTAGTTTAGAAAATAAGTTTCACATATCTTTCTTCCTCTTCTGTTACTGCTCCTGGCTTTACAATAATATTTTTTGAAAATTTTATCTCTACTTACACCACCATTTCCTTTGCTCTGGTTCTTGTGAACCCATCTTTCTAGTCTGCCTTCACTTCCCCTGTTCCACCGAAACTTCTTTCATCAATGTCACAAAAGATAACTACTGCTAAATCCACTGTCACTTTCATGTTCTCATATTATCCAATTTACTTTCAATAAATGACCTCACCCAGTTGAAATATTATCCTTGAAATATTACCTGAACATCATCTCTTCTTGAGACTTCTGCTCCCTTTTTGAACAGTTTTTCTCCTTAGCCTTAGCTAAATCTTCATTATATTTTTGACCTCTAACGATGGGAATGCCCCAGGAATCAACTCTCAGAAATCTGTATTCCCTTACTAGGTAATTCTATCCGGTATGACAGTACGTCAGTTATTGCTATAATAACTCTATATATCTCCCCAAAATTTAGTGGCTTGAAACAACCATTTATTATTTTCTAATGGTCTATAGTTAGCTAAGTTGTTCTGCTTACTTGAGCTGGGAACAGCTGATCTCACACACATCTGTGTTGGTGGGTCAGGTGGGCACTGGTTGGTCTAATTTGGCCTCAGTTGAGAGAATTCACCTTTGGTGTACAATGTTTCTCATCCTCTTGTAGGCTAACCCAGGCGTGGTCTCATGGTGGAGACAGAAGAGCCAGTAAGGAAGCAGAAATGCATAAGCACTTATTCATGCCTCAGCCTACGTGCAGTTTGCTTCAGTCCAGTTATGCTCACTGACGAGATGTGAGCTTGCTAACAAAATATCATAATTTTGTGGCAAAACCTCAACTTTAAAGAGATAGCTGATGTAAACAACTTCTCTACTTAGTCTGTAGAGTTATTTCACTTGATGATTCCATTAAGTGGCAAAGACGTCATGGAACTTAAATGTAAAACTCGACAGTGATATTTTACTACTGTTGAGAGTTAAGATCAATCATTAACCCTTAAGAACTGATTTAGATTAATTTGCTATATGGTAAATATGTCATATTAAATATATGTAACTATAATACTTAAAAAAATTTTAGATGGCGTTTCATTTTTAAAAGCTTCCTTCTATCAAAATTTCCTACTTGGCTTTATTTTAATATTGTAAAATATTTAACAAATATTTTTGTTTTAGTAAAATATAACTGAAATTTTAGAGATCACTATAAACGGAAAAGTTGATTAAAAATCAAAAGAAAGGTGTTGGGCTTTGAAATACTAGCTAACATAAAATAATAGCAAAATAACAGCTAAAACTTATTGAATATTTCTTGCACTGCAGGCAATGGTTTTAAATGATTGGCTTCACTACAAAACTCTGTAAAGGAGAGACCATTATAATACTCATTGAACATATGAAAAAGAGATACAAAAGAGCTGAAATGCTTAAATAAAAGCCAAAAAGAGAAATGAGAAAACGTTAAAGTAACTATAATAATTTACTAAAAGCTTTTAGAATTATTCTTGCTGTATACAAGAATGTCTAATTGTTTACTAAAAATATCCCGAGTAGGAAATAGTGGAAATAATTGGTAGCAGAAAATATATAATGTAATCCATCTTCGTTACCCACCTTTTCTAGATCTTTGAAAAGAGGTCAAAGTGCATGCTGAAATGTATGTATCAATATGGCAACTGCATTCTTTCAAATTTCTTCATCATGCTTATATAGCTATGCTAGCTAAATTACAACTAGCATACTGCTACTCATTTCTTTAGATAAATTCACATCCTGAAATTTTAAGTAAGCTTACGTAATGGTTCTAACTAGTATAAAATATGGTATATAGAGAGAGTTGCTAGTGGTAGAAAAATATTCTTAAGCATCTTCAAGAGGAAGGAATTTCTACTCTATGGGTTAGGAAAAGGTTGGTTTTCCATCCAGTGAACTGAAAACCGGATACAGGGATGCAACTTCATACTTTCACATGTAAAGATTTGACATTTAGTTAAATATCCCTTACAAGTAGTTTGAGGTCATTAATTGTAGCAAGCACAGACCATAAATTATATAATTTTTTCTTTTTTCAAATTAATTACTTAGCTACATATTTAGTGTATGTTTGGACCACTCTTCTGATCTGTGTCATGGTTTTGACAGAACCAATCAAGTGTCTACTATGTTCCCAGGCACTTTTGTAAAACAGAGTGATACCAGGCAATTAGCTTCATTAAGCTTTGGGGTTTTTTATTAGCACATCTTCTGAAATGGTTGCTATTAACCATATAATACAATTCTAGGCAAAAAAACATTTAGCAATTCTTTAGTAGTACATGAAAGAGTTATTTAATGCAACATCATATAAAGAAAGCAGGGATAATTGAGAATAAAACACACCATACAACTAAAAAGTCTTCAATTACTCCATTCTGTGATGTGAAGGAACCCTTTCCACTATGTGTGTCTAAAAAATATGTCCATGCCTGTTACATGTGGACTTTCTGTCCCTTTTGTTTCTTCTCAGTTTTTATTGTTTCTGTTTCATCTTCTATATACTATATAGTATATATCTTATGGTGGTCTGTGTTACAATGGAAACTTCCTTAGATGTGCATCTTTCATATTAATTGTTAAAAGTTCTCATTCTTTGTAACGACTAAAATTGATTTTAATTTTTATTAATATGTGATATGTTTGCAGAAAAGTGAATTTGTAAATATACGACTCAATGAATTCTACAAACTGAACATGCCCATGTAGCCAATAGTCAAATCAAGAAATGAAAATATTATCAGTAACCTAGAAGCTTCCCCATTGCCACTTTCAGTCGCAAAAGACCTCCCTCCTTTCTACTTCATATAAATGGAATTATACAGGATGTACTTTCTGTGTCTTCTTTTACTCAACGTTATATATTGGGGAGTCATTCATATTGTCGCCTATGGCTATAGTTCATTCTTACTGCTTGTTAGTATTACATTGCATGAATATGCAAGAGTTGATTTATCTATTATACTTTTGCTGAGCATTTGGGTCGTTTTCAATGTGTGGCTATTATGATTATTGCTGACACAAACATTCTGGTACTTTTTTTTTTTAAACACATGTCACATTCATGTTGAGTTGTTGGGTCACAGCATATGCATATTGACATGTAAATATTAAGTATAGAGTTGGTTTTAGTTTTTAAAATGTAAGCTTATAACTTGTGTTTCTGCTATTCCCATTTGCACAAATATTGAGAGTATCTCTAACTCAATGAAGACTCACAGGCACCAGCTAAAGATTCCCATTACCCTGGTAATGATGCTTCAGAGTTGGCACTCAGTACTAATTTTCAGAATTGCATAGCAGCAATTGTTGTTTTATGGCCCTGCATTCTTTATGTGGGAAGAGAACAGCCTTCAGCTTGTGCTCAACAATAAAAAAGGCTCCCAGGTTATATACAGAAATCAGATTAATACTACTTCCTGTCTTACATTATTACTTGTCACTCCCGATTAGAGCCAGATGGTATTTCGCTGTTTAGTTACTTCATGCTACTAAATTATAGACCACAGATTCACACACAGTCTTTGATTTAGTTCTCACACACTAATCCTATAGAATAATGTTAGGATTTCCTCTTCGTTGAGAAGGAGAACAAGTGAGAGAGAATAGGTAATTTTCTTAAGTTTTCTTTCAACCACACTGTTAATTAAATGTCATAACTGTTGATATTAAAGACCATATTGCTCAAAAATAAATAAATAAGCATTGCTTAGTAATGACAAGAGAGTAATGGGAAAAAGAGTTAAGTCAAAAAAAATTGAGAAATACTTTTAATAAAAAAAACATTTTTAAATGATCTAAATAGAGACATGAAATACATTCATAGTTATAAAGGGAAGATGAAATTGCTCTTCAAATATGCAAATATCTTTTTTTACTGAAACATAATTGATTATACATATTTATGGGGTACAGAGTTGACTATTAGTATTTGTGCACCTATATGTGATGATCAAATCAGTATTATTAGCATGTTCATCATTACAAAGTGTAATTATTCTTTGTGTCCATTACCCAATTTCTCCCTAACCCCCTCTCCCTTTCCTACCTCTAGAGACCACAGTTCTGTTCTCTCTTTCTGAAAGTTCAATGCGTCTTTCATACTTCTTATTTTGCATTCTCCAAGTGCGTTATATTTTAAAATAATAATGACCTTACAATGGCCAACCCCAATGGCCTTTCACTTTTAGCAAACTAAGAGCTCTTAGCAGTATTTGATATTCTCCATAGCATATTGCTCTTTTCCCTCATGTTCACCTTTCAAAAAAATTTCCCTTTCCTCTTACACTTGTTTCATGATACTATAACCACATTACCATTATTTTTCTTCTTTTTGCCTCTCTCCCACTTTATCTATTCATCAGCTCGCTCCCACCATCTTTATTGATTCCTCTTTTACCACTTTTTTCCCTCTCTAATCTTGGGCGCTTCTGTTTAATCTTCTGCCTTTAGATTTTCTTTTCTTCTACCTCTGTGATCTCGAATATTTTTATTTGGTGAGTCAGACCTCGCTCCCACCATCTTTATTGATTCCTCTTTTACCACTTTTTTCCCTCTCTAATCTTGGGCACTTCTGTTTAATCTTCTGCCTTTAGATTTTCTTTTCTTCTACCTCTGTGATCTCGAATATTTTTATTTGGTGAGTCAGACACCACCCGATCTAGAACATTATATCGGCATTTCCATCTGCTGCTTAGCTACTTTCATTTCCATGTCCTTCTGTCATTTCAGACTAATCTAAAATCGAACTTAACATTTTCACTATAAAATTAGTTTTCTTATTTCCCTGTTTTTCAAAATTTCCATTTCCCCAGGCATCATTTTAACTATCTTTCTCTTACATTTTTACTTTTCATTTTAACTATTTTTCATTTTTTCTCATGTAAGAAAATGATCCACATTTTTAATTTTTGCAAGATTCCACACCTCTTCCTCCTCTTCTTTTCATCACTACTCCTCCCCTTTTGAGTTCCTGCGCTCCTAGGCCTTGTGTAATACAATCTCTTTTTCCCATTGCTCATTACACACACTATTGCCAGGCTAGTAAGCCCAATTCTATTTTTATACTTGGACGCCAGATTCCTTAGTCTAGATCATCAAATCCCTGAATAGTGTAGCCAAGACCAAGCTATCTAGACTAGAAATGACAAATACAAACATATCTGCCATCACAAATGGCCACAATTCTGCACACTGAAGACTACATGACCTCTCATTTTTATGCTTTGTATGGGACATACTTCATTCTTGCTCTTAATTTTACTGTGAACTATGACAATTAGTCTTTCCATAGGGCCCAAGTTTTTCCCCTAAGAAACACCCCGAACTTGAATCCATGAAGCATTTACTATTTATCACAGAATGCAAATTCACCTTCCTCTGAACTATTCCCATTCATTGAATTGGACACACATTTGACTCTTCTATATGCAGCCTTATGGTGTTGTTACTCATATACTGGACATAATTATCTAACCTCCATGTTGCTACTGATTCTATTTGATTAAATTTATCATGAGCTGGCTATCAGTTAGAGCACAGTGTTATAACACCAAGGTCAAGGGTTCAGATCCCTGCACTGGCCTAATACCAAAAAATAAATAAATAAATAAAGTATCATTATGGTTGTGAACATCTTTAAATTCAATTATTATGATTATAAACCTTAAATAATAGAAGTTTTATACTTTGATAAAAGTAAAACAATTTTATTGGATATAGCATTTATTGAGTAATTGTAACACTAAGAAACTTTTTAACCCCTGCAGTTTATTTCTTTTAGTCCTCATTTAAGTTAAACTCTATTTTATGACCATTTCACAGATGAAGAAACTGAGGTTCTGAGAGGCTCAATTATTTACACAAGTTCACACAGAAAGTAATGTGTCAAGGTTTACATGCAATAATTGGGCTCTACAGACTGCTCTGTTAAAGATTATGCTACACACAATTATTAGGATTTTTATGCAACTACCCACAAATTTACTAGTGTGACATGGTCAACTTCATGCATCATTTTGCTGAATTAATTTTTAGTCTATGCTGACAATTCCATGTACAATTTTCTGTCTTGCTTTTTGATTTTACAGTTTTTATATCTATATATTATGGCATCATGTGGATGTAAGGTAAATTAAATTATTATTGAATTTTGGAAATTTAGGTGTGTTCAATGCTCTAGTGCATGTAAATTACATTGAATGGTACCTGGCACATAGTGGGCTCTCCTTCTCTCTCTTTATATACGTATATATAAAGATCATTCATCAATACTGTGGTGAACTTTCTGATATCTTTGCTTACATATCTATTTCAAGATAAATTCTTTACACAGTATTAATATGCTAATGGGCATATTATTAAAGTTCTTGGTAAGTTCTACCAAATTAAGCCTATAAAATTAGTACTACTTTCCCAATAATGAAGATAGACCATTGTTTAAGAATCTTATATGTTAATTTGATAGTTAAAATGCTATATTGTATTTATTTTCATTCTCATAATTTCTAGTGTTACAGAGTAATTTTGTACTTATTTATCTTGTAGTCCTTTTTATAAGATTTACTTATCTGGCTATACCTTGCCTATGTAAATGGTATTTTGACAATATTTTTATTTATTTGTTGTTAATTACCCTATATTGTATTGGTTGCTTGCCCCCCCCATGTTTTCTTAATTCAGTAAAATACTGTTTTTTGTAACATTGAATGAAATGTCTTCCAGTGTGAAGACTTGAAAATAGATAATGCCATGGATTGTATTTTGTGCACAACACTGTGTCCTATCGTTTGTCATCATTTTATCCGTCACTGGGATTTAGAGAGAATAAACGAAGCATGGTCCTATGGGAGCCTCATGTGATAGGTTACCATAGTTAGTGCCAGCCTGCTTGTTTGTCCACAGCAGTGGTTCTTCAACTCCAGTGGAATTACCTAGAGGGAATTCTAAAAAAGAGATTTCTGGGAACAATCTCCTGAGTTTCTGATTCAGTAGACCCAGGGAAGGGTCCAAGAAATTGTGTCCCAAAATAAAACTGATGCTGTTGGCTCAGGGACCACACTTTGAGAACCACTGATCTCCATGATTTGATTTCAGGAAAATTATGACAGGTCCTAAATGTCTCCAAAATCTAAGTGTCCAGGTAATCTCTAACGTAATAATGTGGAGTTTCATTTCTTTAAAATTTATTTATAAAAGAGTAATAAATCAAACTGGTAGTAGAAATACAACTTGTTTTCCTCTCAAGAGGCTTTCTATTTCCAGAATTTGTCTTCTTCTCTTTACCATTTGCTCAACATGACGTGCACCGTTCCTGCCCCACCACCGGTCCCTTATTGTTTCCTTCATTTAAACCAGGTCTTGGTAAACCACCAACAAAAGTGTTTTTCAGGACTCCACACTCACCTCAGAATACTTTCTGAACTTTGTACTCCCATAACAAGCCAGTATACCGTTTTTGTGGTACTTGGCACGTTTTGCTGTTATTGATCATTTCTATGCATATTTCATAACTCTCTTACAAATGCCTAAGTGTGTCTTAATAATGTTTGCTTCTAAAGTATCTTACTCAAAATAGCCTTTTGATAAGCATTTATTCAATAAGCATTTATTGGACCCACAGGAGAAAGGGAAAAAAGAACATATAGCTGACTGAACACCATTTTCCATTTTTAGAGAAGATGAACCATCTAAAATTGGGCCTGAAATATTATTTTCCAAGCACAGATTTTTTTTTATTTTCTCTGCAATAAGTCTTAATTACAAAACATAAGAAAGAGAGAAATAACAGAAATATGTATTTCAAGATGCTATATTCTATTATGTATTCTGGACAAGTGAGACTCTAATTATATAGTATTTTCCAATTAATGAAAGAAGCTACAGAATGTTTTCAAATATGTATCAACCACTTTTGTGAATACATCTTCTGCAAATCTTAATCTCTAAAAGCTTACGAGAAAATTTTAATGTATCAGTGTATACATGCTGTATTTCCACATGATTTGACCATATAGCCTGAAATTTTCCAAATTCAGACATGGTAGATTTATGGAATTTGTTGGAATTTCTAAATAAATAGCTATTTTAAAAAATAAAATGTCATTAATCTAGCTATTTAAGAATTAGATACTGCTACAAAATTTCAAAGTTATGCAACTTTCTCACAAAAAGTTTGACAAGGTAGGATGAGTTCAATTGTTCCTTCCTTACTGATGAAGAAAACAAGAAATGAGAGATTAATTGCTTGTCCAAAGTTTTGTCACCAGCAATGAACTAAGATTTGGGGCTAAGGTTTTTCTTTAAGTTATTATTCTGTTGTAATCTCTTATTTTGCTCCAAGGTTGTTATATCTTTTCACTCTCAAATATTCTCAAAAGAGCAACATTGAAGTTTTATGATGGTGTTCAGTGGTTTCTGAGAGAGATGATAATTCATTATTATATTCTGATGTACAGCATGATATTCTTTTGTTTTATAGTCCAATCAATTGATTTCACCAAGAAATTCTTATAAGCTCTCTTCTTTTAAGCCCCCATGTTGTACTTAGTTATTTCATGGTCATAATAACATCTAATTTTTTATGTCTTCAGCATTAGAAATGTAGGGATACAGGGCTTTGATAAAAAGAAGAAAAGCTTTCAATTTCAAACAAATATTTCAAATATTCTCCATTAAAAGTTCCTAATTTGTGAAAATTACTTGTAGAATAAATTAGAAGATTAAAAAAGGTTGGTTCAAAGATTTTTGATTAGCATAGAGGGAGCTTGAGTTCAAAAATAATTTATTGAGGTTAATTTCCTATCCATGAGAAAAGTTGTAATTTCTAAAAAGCATATTTACTGAAAACATGCAACAAGACATAAGATAAGCTTTAGGTCTCTAAATTCTGTAAGAGTAATATAAAGTAAAATCAGCCTTCAGTTTCATACATTATTAGATATATTTTTCTCCATAATTGGCATTCTGACTGAAGGGAATGTGTGCTTTAAAGTTAGAAATAAATAATGCATTCACTTATTTGATTAAAGATTGCACAGTGAATTTAATAAAGACATTATAGTCTTGTAATGTAATATAAACTCAATTTTCTACTTACAAATAACTTTAAGACAGAATTTAGAAGAAACATGCCTTAGAAAAATGTCTTTCCTTCCCCCACAAATGATTCAAATAAACGGATATACACTCTTTGGAACACTTCATTTCATCTAGAAATGACACTCTGTTGGCATGTCTTCTACATCATCGAAAACGTAAGGAAGCGCAACTTTATGAAAATGCTAGGTATTCACATCTCACACGACTAAAAACTAAACAGGAGTTGCAGGTTTTCATTGAATTTATCAAATGCTTTTCAGTACTTCTTATGTGTCATGAATTATCCTATGCTTCAAAAATACCTTATAAAGCAAGATGAACCTTGTTCTCATTCTTATAAACTGTATATTCTGTTAGATATGTCTTTTAAAGGTAGAATTTTGAGGGAGCAAGAAATACAAGCCACTTGGTTAATAAATAAAAAGGTAGTTTAACCTAACCTGGGAGGCACTCAAAGACCTTCTTGAAAAGGAGCATTTGCACTTAGACTTGAAGGATGATTAGGAACTCCTTGGTAAAAATTAGGGCAAAAAACAGGCTACAGTTCTGAGTAGAAGGAACAATGAGGATCTCATTATCCACATACAAAATAATGAAACTGGACCTTTACACTGTACATAAAAGCCAGCTAATAAAATGGATTAAACACCTGGACATAAGGGCTGCAACCATAAAACTCCCAGAAGAAAACACAGGGGAAAGCTCTTTGATATTAGCCTGGCAATAATTTTTTGAATCTCACACTAAATGTCCAGGCAACAAAAGCAAAAATAAACAAACGGTACTACCTCAAACTAAAAAGCTTCAGCACAGCAAAGGAAACAATCAACAAAACAGAAAGGAAGCCTATGAATTGGGAGAAAATACTTGCAAATTATATATCAGATAAGGGGTTAATATCTAAAATATAAGGAACCCACAACTCAATAGCAAAAATATAAAATAAATAAATAGATAAATAATGGGTAAAGGACCTGAATAGATATTTTTCCAAAGAAGATATAAAAAAAGCCAACCTGTATATGAAAAGGTGCTCAATATCACCAATCTGAGAAATGTTAATAAAAAGTACAATGAGATATTGTCTAATAACTGTTAGTTGGGATTGCTATTCTCAAAAAGATAGATAAACTTTGGTGAGGGTATGGGAAAAGAACCCCTGTACACTGTTGGTAGGAACATAAATTTGCACAGCTTTTAAGGAAGATGGTGTGAAGATTTCTCAAAAAATTGAGAATAGAGCTACAATTTGACCCAACAATTGCTCTGCTAGGTATTTCCCCAAAGGAACTGAAATCATTATGTCAAAGAGATATCTGCACTCCCATGTTCATTAAAGCATTACTCACAATAGCCAAGATACGGAAGCAACCTAAGTATCCATCAATTGATGGACAAATGGATAAAGAAACTTTAAAAAATGTCACATATACATAAGAAATATAATTCAACCTAAAAGAGGAATCATTGCCTTTTGTGTTGACATGGATGAACCTGGAAGACATTATGCTAAGTGAAATAAACCAGACATAGAAATAAAAATACTACATGATCTCACGTACATGTGGAATCTAAAAAGCAGAAAAACAGACTAAAATGGTTGTTACCAGGTTTGGGGAGGAGGAAGAAATGGGGAAAAGTAGGTCAAAAGGTACAAATTAGCAGTTATGTAGAATGAATAAGTTGCTATCTAATGTACAGCATGATACCTATAGTTAATGATATTGTCTTATATATTGAAAATTTGCTAAGAGAATAGATTTTAGGTGTTCTGAGCAAACACATACATAAAAAAGATAGCTATGAAAAGTGATGGATATGTTCATTTGCTCAACCATACTTTAACTGTATGTGTATATATCAAAACTTTAAATATATGCAATAAAAATACTTTAATTAATTAATAAACCCAATATATAGGTAATCAAAACTTAACCATTTACATATTAAAAAACTTAAAATTTGTAAGAAATGAAATGAAAGACAACAGTAAAATAGTGAACTTTCAGGTGGAGAGTACAGACCTGTAGTTACCAGAGGTGGGAAAGTGGGAAGGGGATGGGGTTAGGATGAAATTGGTTAAGGGAAACAAAGAATAATTATGATTTGTAATGATGAACATGCTAATAATATTGATTTGATCATCACATACTGTACACAAATACTGATAGTCAACTCTGCACCCCATAAATAATATAAAAACAATAACGTTAGAGGGACAACAATTAAAGATAAAAAGAGTAAGGAGATAATCTGATAAATACAGACTCACCATGCTAATAATACAAAGAATAATTATGATTTGTAATGATGAACATGCTAATAATATTGATTTGATCATCACATACTGTACACAAATACTGATAGTCAACTCTGCACCCCATAAATAATATAAAAACAATAACGTTAGAGGGACAACAATTAAAGATAAAAAGAGTAAGGAGATAATCTGATAAATACAGACTCACCAGTGAAGCCTGTGGGCATAATAATAAAGTCTACAGTGTTGACAGTCAAACCAAATACTTTGGCCTAAAGATGTTATTGTTGCAAGACATGAAACAAAACTAGAACAAATCTGATTCTGGTATCTGTCATCCTAATTAGCTGCCTCTCTGATCATGCATGTATGTATCACCTTGGTAATGATCATTAAAAAGAACAAAACACAACAAAACAAAAAAGTTACTACTGTACTTTTTTGCATATTTGGAAATATGAAATGAAATTTATATTTGAAGTTATTTGTTCAAGATTCTGCTATCTTTTGGCTTTTTAAAACCTTTTAAATGGTTCAACACTACTTGAGCATTTTCTGCATGCCAGGAACATTTCTGGGTGCTGAAGATATTTCAAGTAAATATTGCTTCAAGGCAGTTATGGCATCCTAAACATTGTTTTCATTAATATCTGTCTCAAATCACTCTTACAAATGGGCAACTTGCTAAAGTAATTCCTTAAAATCTCTGCCATCCTGCTTGTGTTAACTCTAATAATTTATTTAAAGAGGCTAAAAATAAGCTTGCTTTTTAATGCATAATGACTAAGGTAATGGAAAATGCTAGATTCCTCCATGCACTCTAACAGTATTATTTCTACATGGGTACCTTTTTGCCTCCAGAACAAGTGATTAGGATGAAAAAATGTGTAGCTTGTGTAGTAAGGAAAACACACACACCCACACCCACACACAACTACTAGCCTACCAAATCATGTATTTATTGGTAATTTTAAATGTTATTTCAATTATTGTAGTTACTACAGTATGTGGTTATTAACCTTTTTTGGACCAATAGATATAATAAACCAAGAGACACCTGGCATTTTTTGAAAAGATGAGTCACTTAGTGTGAGTTATAAGAAAAATCAACACACATTTCTAATAGTCCAGTCAAAATATCTAAACTAAACTCATGCCTGTACAAAGGCAAGTTCTGCAAGAAACTGAGACTTCCGCAAGATTGGCATATAGACAATTCTATAAAAAGTTCTGGGAAAAGAACTATCTCAAGCTGGCAGTGAATACTGGCATGTGCCTCATCCTGCTGACAGTCATTTCATTTTGAGAAACTTACAAAAAAATAAATGAAGAAGCTTAATAAGTTCCAAGTTTAAATAATTATATTGTTACAGTCCTTAAAATAAAAGTTAGTACATTATCTTGGAGTAAAAATTTTAGTTTTGATTTCCTTTTTCTCCCATCTACTCAACAGACAAAAACTAACACATATTAATAATATGCAGATGAACATACGAACACACATACCATGAAATAAAAGAACTAAGCCTATGTGCCAAGACTCAATGACAGTGAGCAGCAGTGTGTTGACAAAAATCATCAGTACAGACCTCAGGTCAAATTAATTGTATATATGAAAACATCTAACTCTAGAGACTCAAGATAATAAGATGATAAAATTTATTAGGTAAGAAAATATACATTTCTTCTTCTTCATTTTTTTTTTTTACAACAGGAAGTATGGAGTAGAACACTGGTTTTGAATAAAGCTGCTTTTATCATTTGGAGAGTAGAAAATGAGGGCAGAAAGAACCAGAAAGTAGGCACTGATACCTACATGCCTGTTATGGGTCAGGTATTGTACTTTACATTTTACGTAAATTATCTCATTTAAACAACACACACTATGAGATCGTTTTTTCTATGTCTATTTTTATTTGAAAAAAACCAAGGTTCTGACTTTGCCTCACTTATGCTATTTTGGGTGGTTGAGGCATGATTGAAATCCAGACATGGCAGCCACACAGTCGATGTTTTATTGATTATACAACCACTGTTTTCTAACTGCAGATAAATCTATATTTAAAGAACTATAAAGGCTGTATGAAAGACAAAAAAAAAAAAGTAAGCCAGCATTAAATGAAAACTATCTAAAACAATTGTTTTCACAACTTTTAATCTATCATAAATAATATAAATAACATAATTTTATAAATTTATAAATAATATAATGGTATATTATTATAACATAATACATTTATAATAATATAATGATATAATGATACATTTATATTCTTTTTGCATGCAAGACTTTTTTCTTAAAAATCTTTTCTTTCGGCAAGGTGCTAAACTATTTCACCTTCCTGAAATTATGTCTTGTGATCATACCCAGCCAATATTCGGCATGACTTCTCTTTCTTAATAGGATTACTTAATTGCCCAGTTGTGAAACGAATGGTGTGTTTGGTTCTTAAGATGAATTAAAGTTCTGCCTCTATAATAGCCAACTTAAGATGGACATATTTGTTACCTCTTGCAGCAATAATGAAGATTCTTCAATTTATGGAGCAACAAAATGTGAAGACATAATTACTAACTTGTCATTATCCTACTGGATTTCAAGATAAACTCACTTTATTACTTCAGTGTCAAAAGATAGAGCACTAAAGTATTCTTCAAAATATCATTTAATTGTATAGAATAGAATTCTTTAATATATTTATTTCATTTCTTGATGCTTTAGTTTTCAGAAGATTACAGGCATATATATTAGAATTCTGAGAAATCTAAACCTGTAATATGTATCAGTGAACTCTAAAATCTCTTAAATCAATGGTTACCCTCCCTCCTTTGTAAAACAGAAAATTCTTAGGAGATATTTTCCTGTTTTCTAAAGCATCTGTGACTTATTAAGAATATATGTTTACAAACATCTGTTTCATGAAGACAAATTAAAGAATGATTCGTTTAGTTTGGAATGGCCAAAAGACTCACAAACAAGATGGTTATACATAATTATATTAATCACATGGGCAAATATCACTGTGCATGTTACATATCTAAATGGCTAATAACCAGTAAATGCCTCATATTTAGCAATTCAATGAATGGCAACTACAGAACAAGACAAGTACACCCATCTCTCAAGAAACTATCAGTGAAATGAAAAGAGCTAACACATATAAACCAGTAGCAGTGACCTATTCATGTCCATATCTGCCACATACAGAGTTTAAAAGGTTTGGATTTGAGAAGTAAAAACATGTCTACACTATAGAAAGGTACGAACTTAACAGTTTGAAGTTGGATTGTAGAAGAATGTTTTTCTAACTGGTCTAAAGCTTGGGTGAAAATTTCAATTGCTTAGATAAGCAAATAGTAAGGAGTGCTGATTACAAAAATGTAGATAAGTTGTCAGTGAAATAACTCCTATCCCATATTTTGAGAAAAATATTTTAAAATATTATGAATTTTTCATAGAAAATATATGTATAAAACGGAGACAAAAATATAAACTTTGAAATTGCATGTATAATAAAATTTGGCAATATGCATAAAATAGTGATTTCTTTTGTGAATCATCATCAGAATGATTAGGGGATTGGAAATAACAAAAGAATATATACCCAGTACCTATATGAGAAATGAGGTAAGCAAGACAACTATATCTTAAAGAAACTATATAAAAGTTTTATGTATAAATTACAACAATGTTTTTTGTTCCTGTGCATTCCAATCAATTCATTAGATTGTTTAAAATATTCTGCAAAAATACCCTAATAGAGGCAAAGAGGATTTTGAAACGTAAAAAAACCAAACTGTCTTCTATATTTAGAGCTCAACTACATCTCTTACAGCATGTTAAAATGCTATTTCTGTTTGAAACATACTCTTAGGCCTACAGCTGAAAAAATAAAAAACTGCTTTTCGCAAACAAGGTAAGTCATCTCCTTTGAGTCATTTAAGTAACTTTGTAAATAACTTTTTACTGCATATTAATATGGGCTGAACTGTGCCCCACCCATAAATTCATATGTTAAAGTCCTAACACCCAGTACCTCAGAAAGCAACCTAACTTGGAGACAAGGTTTCAAAGAAGTTAAAATTAGGCCATCAGGATGGGTCCTAATTCAATCTGACTGGTGTCCATATAAAAGGAAACTTGGACAAACAAAGAGACAAAAGAACATGCATTTACAGAGGGACAACTACAAAGGACATGCTTTTACAGAGGGACAACTTGTGAGGATAAAGCAGTAAGAAGGCAGCCATCTACAAGCCAAGAACGGAGGCCAGGAACAGATTCTTCCATTATGGTCCTCAGAGGAAGATGACCTTTACAGCACCTTGATCTTGGATTTGCACCATAGAGAACTGTGAGAAAATAAATTTCTGTTGATTAAGCTACCCAGTCTATGTAAATTCTTTTATGGCAGCTCTAGCAAAATAATATAATTAGCATAACTTTTGTGGCCTAAAGGACTTAACGGATCTCCCAAAGTCAGCACTCAGCTATGTTATCATCCTACTCAAAATGTTTATTTATTTATTTTACTTTATCAAGTATTACGGTGACATTTTTTTTTAAGTTTTAAAACTTAAAAATGAAAAAAAAAAGCTTTTCATTACATTTTCTTCCAATTTTTCTGCCTTATACATTATTATAAGGTGCTACTTCAACTTGCCCTTTGTAAATGTAAAAATCAGATGCATTTAACTGGACACAATATCCATTTCATCCTGAGAATTTCTAGTATAGCTCAGCCAAAAGACTTCAAGGAAAAGGAGATAGGTTTATAGGGAGTGATGATTAATGAGTTTTGTGACTCAAATAAGCTACCTAACGGTAAAGTGAGAAAACAAAAATACTACCCATCATCTACAGAGGAAAATTACTTCTTCCACTTGAGATAACACATTTGTCTGTAGCTGCAATGAGAACACATATTCACAAAGAACATAATGTTTTCACATTTGAAACACAATTTCTACAGAATTATGAGTAGAAAGAATCCACAAAATAGAGAACAAAGTTTTTAAAAAAGCGTCAAAAAGTAAGCTTATAACTTCGAACCATAGAAATATAAAATATTTAAAGCTCAATTGTTATAGTGGTGGCTTCAGCCCAATTATTGTAGAGCAAAGAAACAGAAATTTACAGAGGATTTATAAATTATCCAAAGTTAAGCATATTATATCTAACAAAATCCGATCTAGAACCCAGTCTTGGTTATATTATTTCCATTGACCGCTTATCTCCTTAAAAAATCTCTTTATTGTTTCAACATTTTGGATATGCTATCCCACTGTCTTCTGGTCATGATTGTTTCTGATCAAAAGTCAGCTGTTAATCATGATGATGTTCCCTTGTATGTGATGAGTTACTTTACTCTTGCTGCTTTCATGATTAAGTCACTCCACCTTACTAGAATTACTAGAAACTTTTCTAATTTTGAGACTAAAAGTCACTCCTCAGGTCACCAAAGAATTTCAAAGCATACCTTCTAAATGCATGTAAAATATAAATATACTACACTACTGTTTTCTTGATACAAAGTCAGTATTATATTGTATATTTGGGAAAGGAATATAAATTGGAGCAACAGCATCCCAGATTAGTAACTACTACATACTAAGCAATAATTTATTGTTTTTAAGTCAATGAAAAAAAAAAAACATTAATTCTGACATTTTTTCTGAGACATCTCTTTTTCTATTTTGAGGATTCACCAAGAAATATACTTTAAAGGATATAATATAACTAAAAAAAAAAAGATTTTTCTATCTTCTTCTTCAGTCTGTTCTCAATATGTTTTCATCACATTTCCTGTCCCTATACCCCTCAAAAGGCTTCAGTGTGATGAATAGGATAACATATGAAATATATTCAGGGGATCAGCTTGGAAATGTGATCATTTCAGCTCTATGCTCTTCTCTTTTCATTATCTTCTCTCTGCCCCAGCCCCCTCATAAAGGATGTTATAAAGGATCCCCCTTTATAAAGGATTTCGTCTGGGGCCGGCCTGGTGGCGCACTGCTACAGTGCGCCGCTTGGGAGCGCGGCGGCGCTCCAACCGAGGGTTCGGATCCCACATACAGACCGATTCCCGTTCACTGGCTGAGCGAGGTGCGGACGCAACACCGAGGGTTGTGATCCCGTTGCCGGTCCCGGTCCGGTACGGGCGTGACACTGAGGGTTGCGATCCGTTGCCGGACACGAAAAAAGGACAAAAAGGAAAAAAAAATAAAATAAAATAAAAATAAAGGATTTCGTCTGAAATAATATCATTTAGAAGTTATTTTCAGAACTTAACATGTAATCTCATAAAATTATACTGTAGAACAGTAATTAAAAGACAAGGTACTGGACTCAGTTGTAGCTCAACTGCTCCTTAGCAATGTATCCGTGGCAGGGCAAGTTACTTGACTTCTGCTAATAACAATTCCTTTATCTGTAAAATTATACACATACACACACACAGTATTTTTAAGGTTAAAAAACATATGATAAATCACTTAGCATGATGATGAACATGTATGTTCTATCTTAAATAATAATTACTACTATTAATAATAAAAAACTCCATTTTTAATTTTTGAAGCTGACTTAACACTTTAGTTCAATAAGTAAATAGTACTATTGTCCAATTTATTCCAGGCAGTCTGCTAGAATTAAGAATGCAAAAGGGACTAGGATCCAGTTCTTGCATTCATGGGTCAGAAATCATCTCCTGTGTCCATTATAATCTCATATCTCTCTGGTTTATCCTGTAAATCTTCAAAAAGTACTTTCTGAATAAAGACAGTTAAAACTTCCCAGATTAGAAAAATGTTTTCTAATATATGTGCATTATTTAAAGAAAAAATTACTTTAACCACCTTAATTTTTAATGATACTTAAGTATATGATAGGGACGAACACTAAGTCAGATACCTTCACATTTATTTTCCTAATTAACCCTGATCTCAACTCTAGAATTTAGGAAGTCTCATGTAGAAATTATGTCACAGAGAATTAGGTAACTTTCACAAAATTACATAAATAGAAAATTAAATAAATGTGATTTACTTGCATATTGTCTCAAAATCTTAGTGATTTACAAAAACAATAATAACAATTTGGTATGGTGCATTTCAAGATGTATTGGTGAAATTAATCTAATTAGCTTAGATCAACAACAAAAATGTCTAGAATTTTTTAGCTTCTATTAACTGATAAAATATTATTAGAAGTTGGTAGGTAAAATATACCACATAAACAGGGGTCTTCAAAATGTTCATGAAAAATGCATATTATGAAAAACAACTCTGCATGAATTGACAAATTTGTTTGTACCAAAATAAACTCATACTAACTTGTTATAACGTGTCTGAACAGAATCTAGCTTGAAGCACTAAGAAGGATAAGATGTCAGTTTGAAAAGAGCCCCTATCAAGAGAACATAAATAGTGCTAAAATTGAAGGAAGAACAAACATTAAATTTAGAATGAAGCTTGGGTGGAAGAATGGTGAAATCACTGATGATTTACAAAAAGTTTATAGGGACAATGTCCCCCCACCCCCCCAAAAAAAACCCAACACTTTACAAGTGGATAGCTCATTTTAAGAAGGAACAAGATAACGTTGAAGACTAAGCCCACAGTGGTAGACCACCTGTATGAATTTGCAAGGAATAAATTAACCTTGGTTATGGCCTAATTTTCAAGGACCAAAGATTAACAGCAGAAACAATAGCCAACACCATAGACATCTGAACTGGTTTAGCTTACACAATGCGGACTGAAAAATTACACTTGAGCAAACTTTCCCCTCAACGGATGCCAAAACTGTTGTGCCCAGATCAGCTGAAGAGCAGAGCTTTCAGTGGAAGTTTTAAACTAGTGAAATCAAGATGTCAAAGCATTTCTTTGAAGAATTGTAACAGAAGATGAGATATGGCCTTACTAGTACAGTCCTGAAGACAAAGTGCAATCAAAGCAATTGCTGCCAAGAGGTGGAAATGGTCTAGTCAAAGCAAAAGTGGATGAGTCAAGAGCAAACATCATGGCAATAGTTTTTCGGAATGTGATAGAGTTTGGATGTGTTGTCCCTGCCAAAACTCATGTGGAAATCTGATCCCCAATGTGGCAGTGTTGGAAGCTGAGTCATGGGGGCAGATCCCTCATGAATGGATTAATGCTCTCCCTGGGGGGTGGGGGTTCTGAGTGAGATCTTGCTCTATTAGTTCCTGTGAGAGCTGGTTGTTTAAAAGACCGTGGCACCCTCTCTCTCTCTCTGTGTCTCTCTCTTTCTCTTTCTCTCTGTGTCTCTCTCTCTCTGTCTCTCTTTCTCTCTCTGTCTCTCTGTCTCTCTGTCTCTCTCTCCCTCCCTCCTTCCCTCCCTCCCTCTCTCTCTCCCCCCACTTCACCCCCTCACTTCCTCTGGCCATGTGATCTGCTTGTACCCACTGGCTGCCTACCACTTTCTGCCATGAGTAGAAATAGCCTGAGGCCTGCACCAGATGCAGCTGTACCTGAATCATAAGCAAATAAACCACTGTTCTTTATAATTTACCCAGTCTCAGGTATTCTGTTATAGCAACACAAAGCAGACTAATACAAGATGCTCAAGACATTTTGCTTGTTGACTTTCTGGATGACCAAAGAATGATAACATCAGCTTATTATGAGAGGGTTTTGAGAAAGTTAGCCAAAACATTAGCAGAAAAAATGGGCAATAAAGCTTTACCAGAGAGGCCTTCTCCACAACAATGCTCCTGCTCATTTCTCTCCTCAAAAGAGGCAATATTGCAAGAGTTGCTGTGGGAAATCATTAGGCATCCTATTTAGAGTCCTGATTTGGTTCCTTCTGACTTCTTTTGGTTTCCTAATCTTAAAACATCTTTAAAGGGCACCCATTTTTCTTAAGTTAATAATGTAAAAACAAAAACAAAAACACTGCATTAACACAGTTAAATTCTCAGGACCTTCAGTTCTTTGGGGATGGACTTACTGGCTGTTAGCATCACTTACAAAAGTGTCTTGAACTTGATGGAGTTTATGTTGAGAAATAAAGTTTACATTTTTTGTTATTATCTTTCAATTCCATATTTCCACAAATTTTTTTGAAGTCCTCTAGTGTATTTATGCACATATTTATCTACTATACATATAGCTATTTTGTATATATTTAATTATAATTATAATGTATAGATCATATATAGTATATAAATATATAATATATGTATAATTATAATTAATGGCATATTAATAATTTTATAATTATTACTATATGATTATACATACAAAAATATTCTTTTTTTTTCAT
Source organism: Galeopterus variegatus (assembly GCF_000696425.1). Lineage (NCBI taxonomy): Eukaryota > Metazoa > Chordata > Mammalia > Dermoptera > Cynocephalidae > Galeopterus > Galeopterus variegatus. The sequence goes on along the minus strand of NW_007730945.1, from coordinate 150,601 downwards.
TTTTTGAGTGACCTAATAGATGATATTTATATTTACCTATCATCAATTCAATAAATACTTTCAATTACTTTCTTGCACTGGTGACAAAATTACATAGCTCTAATCATATTTCACCTAATCTTTCAGTTTAATGGCTCTTAATAGGGAAGAATTTATTCAGAATCAATTTTTCTATATTTAAAATTATTAGACTATTAGAGGTTAATCTTATGATGGTGGCCTCAATCCCATATTCTGAAATAAGCTAAAAAACAAAAACTCAACTATTCCCTCAGTTAAAAGAATAGAATCTTGTAGTCATGTTTATTTTAAAACTTGTTTAAAAAATTCTTAACTTTACAATAACCAAATAAGAATTCTGGTTGATAAACTACGTTCCAATACTAAGATTAGGTTAAATTTATTTTCATATACAAGTTGCAAGCTCACCAGCTACCATTTCTGTTTTGTCATTCTCTCTCATGCAAATACTTTTGTGTATGTGGAATCTTTTGCTTATTTTCTAATGACTGCCAAAAATGAAGATCATAAAATTCATGGTCTAGATATAAAATAGCAATATATTTTACAGTGAAAGAAAACATCTGTTATGAAATTAAGATAAGTAGACACACAGTATTATCTATATACTTTTATTTATGTTGCTTGAATGTATTATACCAGAGTTGATTTTCAATATTTTCTCCTGTATTGCATATATACAGTTTCATTATGAAATTATGATATTCTGGGAAGATACCATATAATTTTTCAACTAGTATCATTAATAATACATAATCAAATTAGTTGAAACATAAAAAAAAAACTGGTAGATAAGACCACCATTATTTATTTTTCAATTATTTATCCATTATTTAACAACTGAAAAATGTGTAAGCACATATAATTTTTCAACTAGTATCATTAATAATACATAATCAAATTAGTTGAAACATAAAAAAAAACTGGTAGATAAGACCACCATTATTTATTTTTCAATTATTTATCCATTATTTAACAACTGAAAAATGTGTAAGCACATTTCAAAACTGAACATAACATTTAGAAATTAAACTATTTTAGAGCAAATGTAACACTGAAGAGCAGAGAATCCAGCTGTGCTTTAGGAGGACTTTATAGATATTTCATGAAATCCAAGGTCTCCATTGTGAAATAAATTTGGAAAATATTTCATACTATAGTTCCATCTTAGAGACTGTGGAACTACTTGACACTTTTTATCCAAAATTCCTTATTTCTCCAGAAATTCTTTTCAGATAGTGCCTAATAACATCTCACTGAAGATATATTGAAACTGTTGCTTAATTTATAATTAAATAATTCAATGAAAATGTTAATTGCAAAGACAAATTTTAAAACACATAGGAATATGGTGAGTCATCAACCCCAAAAGCTACAAGATTGTATAGATGGTAGCTGTTCAACAAAAATAAATATCACAACCACAAAAAAAACTAGGTTTAAGAAAAAAAATAAAAGAAACACTCCAAAATTTTAACAATTTTTCTTCATTTCTCTAATTTCCAAATATTCTGTAATATACCTGCATAATGATAATTTCGATGTTTAAGAAATAGTTCTCAGTTGAAACACTGCATTGAAGTTATTTTCACTTGTGGGAGCACATAGGCTTGACAAAGAACAGGGAGTGCTCCAATGGCAAAAGTCTTAAATGCATTTATGAAGAACCTAAGTGCTAAAACAGCCAATAGTTTCTGCTAGATTAGATAAGACATTTCATTTCTTATCCAGCTTTACTCCCTTTCCTTTGTTTCTCAAGATGTTTTCCAGAGATTGCCCCATAGCCAATGTCTTTTTGTTCCTGGGACAAATGATTAAGTTTTTTTTTTTTTTTTTTTTCTTTACTGTTTTTAATTGTCTTTACAATAAAAGCTGAAGCAAATACCAACTTGGGGCTGTGCCTTGTTTCTCCCTTCTTGAGGGAGTTGTCTCAGTGCAGTCCCTTCAG
>NW_007730945.1:147760-148350 GCF_000696425.1 Galeopterus variegatus | reverse complement strand
CCTTGTTTCTCCCTTCTTGAGGGAGTTGTCTCAGTGCAGTCCCTTCAGGCTTCTCATTGCTTTTAATATTTGGGCTCTGAGTAATCTTTGAGTCTCTGTCACACAGTGAGAAGTGACACTGGCTTACAAATAGATCTCAACAAAACATGATGTTTGCTAGTCAGCAAATTACAGGACATTGAAGCTAAATGAAATTGGATAGTTCATCTATTCTAAACTCTTCACTTTATAAGTAAAAGCATCACAGAATGCAGAGACCATTTAACCTAATGTCTTTAGGTGAGTTTAAGTAAACATGAGACCTGTGCCTTTTGTTTTCTTTGCTACTATTTCCTCATGGTGCAGTTTTACCTATGAACAGTAGCCATCTGGGAATTTGTAATTAAGATGAACAGTTATCATATTATGCCACCTCCCTGCTTAACACTCTTAAATATTTTCCCATTGTTCATATATAAAATCCTAGCACTTTTACTTCTCCTACAGCTCCCTTGCTCTCTACATCCCAGACTTCCATTCTTTGACCCCCGAAGCTATCCTCTTTCCTGCATCACTGTTTCTTCTGTATGAAATCTTCTGCCTCTGACAAA
>NW_007730945.1:144948-145871 GCF_000696425.1 Galeopterus variegatus | reverse complement strand
AAAAAACTTTCTGTTAAAGACTATATTCAGGAAATTATGTAGGGAGCTTATCATAAATATTTGTACAAAATTACTCTTTCATGTTTGATTAAATTATTTAATTATAAATTAAGAGAAATCACTAAAACAAACCAATTATGTTTTAGGTATTTTCTTTTCTTCTGAAAATGATGCTTATAAATTGATGTGGTTATTAGGGTAGGAATTTCAATAATAGAAGCAAAGAAACCAAATAAAACACTCTGTGTGGAATATACTGTAAAGCAAATGTACATCACAGGGTCTGGTTTTCCGAAGTCTTGCAATTTCAAATACTGACCTTGCAAAGGACAGGAAATTTTCCCCAGGCTATTGAATCTCTGTTGCAAGATAAGAATTGTAACACAGCAAGGTTGCTGGCTCAGACAGGCAAGTTACTAATTGATATGTAAAGTTACTAATAAGCTGCTAGAGAGAAAAGGAATGTTTGCTAAATCAAGCCTTTGTTAGGGGATCACTTAATTGCCTAACAGANGAAGCTATCCTCTTTCCTGCATCACTGTTTCTTCTGTATGAAATCTTCTGCCTCTGACAAACTTCATCTAACAAAGGCCTTCAACTGCTTCATAGTGATACATTTTCCTTCATTAGGACAAATCACATTTATAATTATATAGTTTGGGTTTTTGCTTTTTTGTCTGTTTCTTTCACTAAAGTTTAAGCTCAGCAAAAGCAGGTATCAAGTCTGATTTAACAGTGTTGTACTATAATAGCATTGCTAAATATTTGTTGAAGAAATAAAAGTGACTGAACAAAAAATAGGTACTTTTTGGGCCAGCCCCGTGGCTCACTCGGGAGAGTGCGGTGCTGGTAGCACCAAGGTCATGGGTTCGGATCCTATATAGGGATGGCCAGTGCGCTCACTGGCTGAGCATGGTGCAGAC
>NW_007730945.1:144162-144760 GCF_000696425.1 Galeopterus variegatus | reverse complement strand
TGGGTTCGGATCCTATATAGGGATGGCCAGTGCGCTCACTGGCTGAGCATGGTGCAGACAATACCATGCCAAGGGTTGTGATCCCCTTACCGGTCAAAAAAAAAAAAAAAAGAATGTACTTTTTGTGTTTAGTGAATATGTGAATGTGATCCTGAAGTTGAACAGGGCAGTTAACGACATCATATATCAAAATCTCATTAAATACATAAGTTTTATCAAAATGGGGTACAAAATTGTTCTACAGCCCAATTTCTATGGTGAAACAGGGTTTATGTTCAGGAATATGGTGTCCTTTTTTCTAATATTAGTTGCTCTCTGATTATCAGGATGACACATGCAAGCCATTGATACATTTACTTTTCCTGCTTTTTGTCTTGAAGATTCCATATGAAGTAAAAATCTTACATTCCTGATAAGAAGTTGAGACTCTCCTAAATGGTGACAAATTTGGGGGTGAACAAATCTGTTATGTAAATGCAGATTAAAAAGTTAGGCTGAGTTTCTCTTGGACAGGATATAAATTGACCAAAGTTGTATCTAGCAATTTGGCAAAAAAGGTAAGACAACATATTAGAGTCAGTGTTCAAATTTAGCTAAT
>NW_007730945.1:142013-142965 GCF_000696425.1 Galeopterus variegatus | reverse complement strand
TATTGTAAAACTTGTTAAACTGTACTTAGCAAAACCCCACCCATGTCTCTTTCTGTAACTTCTTGGTCTGGAGAATAAATGCAGGAAGAGAACCCCAATTCGTGGCTAATTTCCCAAATGGAAGAAATGCCTCATGCTTGAGGAAGTTCTGGTATATTAACCCCTTTCTGTGGCTTCTCACTGCTCAAAAGAGATGGGCCTTGAGTAATCTTTGGCGGCTCCGTCACCCAGGGGAAAAGGGGTGACAAATCCGTGAGAGGCAAAGCAACAACTCTGTGTGTGCACGTAGTTACCTGGAATTCTAACTTCAATATGCACCATTTAAAAATATTTTGGTAAAAAACACTAGATTTCTTTCCAGTTAGGTTGTAAGATATTTATTATATTTATTTGTAGATCTTGAACAGCAATTAAGATAATCAACTCTATCATAAAATAAATTATTTAACAAGAAAATAAAATTCAAACTTTCATATTATAATTAAATAAACTGCAAACTGTATAATAGCTTCGATTTTATGGGCTAAAATAACATCAGGGCTCTGATAGCCATCAACTTGCCTAGAGTTATAATTAAAATAAAAAGGAAAAAGAAATCCATTTTCTCAGAAAAGCTCAATGCACATTGTCCATTTTTTTTCTTTTTTTCTTTTTTACTATAAAGTGGGCCAATGCTAGTGAGACTCACTGGTGAAAAATAAAAGACCTGCCATTCAACATGCTTCAAACAGTGAATATTAATTGAGTGACTGTTATGTTTAGGCATTGTTCATTGAACAAATAAGATGAGAATCATTGTCTCATGAAGCTAATAGTTTGGTTATTTTACATTCCACTGGTAAACACAGGAAAAATAGAATACCAGCAACATTAACAACAATATCCCACTAGGATGGTCTCTAATGATTGATGCTTCCAAACTTATCTCAATGACTCCATGTGATTGTTATAT
>NW_007730945.1:138723-141291 GCF_000696425.1 Galeopterus variegatus | reverse complement strand
GATGGTCTCTAATGATTGATGCTTCCAAACTTATCTCAATGACTCCATGTGATTGTTATATATCAAGAGAAATGGCAATGGATTTTAACACCCTGAAATTAAAGTGTAATGCTAACGTAATGATGATCGACAAAAATTACTCACTGGAAACTAAAATGGGTCATTTCAAATGGCTTTGGAGTATCATTAGGAGAGCACCTTTCTACTTACAACATAAAAGCCTGACCATTTAGGGAGCAGGTCTCATGAATTTTGTGAGAGGAAAGGTATTGCAGAAAGACCCAAAAGTTATATGCCAAAATCCAGAAATATTAAGGCTAGTGGGATGGACACAGAAGTAGTTTCACTACTAATAACAATAATTAAATTCTGAGAGATTGGAATCTCATAGATCTGTGAAACTGGGCAACATTGAAATACCAAATTTACATTTTAAACTTTTGCTCAGTTAAACAAGATACCTTGGGATATAATCTTATCTGAAGGGAGTTAAATTTGATATAATTAACTGCAGTGCAGTCAAAAGATTAATATTCAGTATCTACTATGTGCTGGGAACCATGATAAGTACCGCTAGGATAAAGTGTGATGGATTCTATGATTGGCAAATACAAGCAACAGCTTCCATTTACTTGGACACACCATATACATAGCATTATCACAAGCCCTTTTTGTATATTAACCTTACCTAATACAACCATAAGGTCAGAGCCCATTTTATAGATGATGAAAGCTGTTTTACAAGGTTAGGTAATGGTGCGATGAGGGCAAGTGGCACAGGATGGGAGAATAGGATTATCTGGTTATCTGCCTATGCTCTAAGTCCGTGTAAACATCACCTCCCATACCCGGGGATATAAGAGACAGATCTGAATTGCCAGCATATGGTAGCCTCATAAACCCAAAATGTCAACAGTGAAGTTTACAGAACATGCTTTGCGTGCAGAGTGCCTTTACAAGCATTATCTTTTTAGACAGTCACAACCACATTATGAGATTATTCCCATTTTAAGAAGTAGGGAGTGGGAGTCTGGAAAGGGGTTATACTGACATTAAACTGCCCTCAAACCCATGCGTATATACTATTTTTCTTGCAAATAAATTTATATTCTACTCACAGCCCTATTGTAAAATGAATTCTGGAATTCAATTAAACACTTACCTTGAAAACAAGAGCTTAAGTGGCAATTCTTCACTGGCATTCATGCAAATAAATGAAATAACGATGTTAAAACTACATCTAATCTCTTGTTGTACATATTGGATGTCTGCTTAGCTACTGCTAAGTTATACATTCACAGTGACATAAACCATGAAATGAATTTATGTCTATTTGTACTAGCGAAAGACTATATAAAGAGAAGGCAGAAGGGTGAACCTTGATTTTTTCCAGTATTTCCTTCCAACTTTCCACCCAGTAGCATTCCTCCCTCTAACATGGAGTTTGTTCTAGGCTTTCCTAATTTTCTAGCTTTCTGACTGTCTCACCTGAAGCAGCAAAATGAAAGTACATCTATGATTGATACATTTCTAAAAGTCACTTATATCTTTATATTAAATTTGGCATGTATCTGCATCATTGCATAGAACACCTGGTCTTTTGCTTATTTCATGGAATATTAGCTCTGCAAAGTGTTAATAAATATTCCTCAAAAATGTTTGAAATATCTGGGTAAAAAATATTAAATTTCTTTTTAATAATTTTTCTCAGAGCTTCACTACCTGCAGCACATGATGAAATTCAAAGCAGAGATATAGTTTACAATTTTCCTTATATTTATTTTTTCTTGGAAGACTGGACTTGGGGGAGAGAATATACATAAACAGGAGTTTGAGAACTGCTCTGCTAAAGCAAGTAGGAGGAGAAAATGGAAAGAATAGTGCAGGATTTTCCTTACAGTGGTAAGAGTTGCAGGGGTGAGTGATTTTTAGAGAAAGAGGAGACCCATTCATAGACTGTCTAGGCTTCTTTTTGTTTCTTCCCTGTGTCCTGTCTAGTGGAGATTCAGACATTCCTTTCCTCCACTTCAGCCCTGGTCGTGAGTGACCAGAAGGGTCATGATAAAGATGGTCTCATAGCTGTATCAAGCATCTTTGAGGGCAGTAGAGCAGGAACAAAAAGCAGAAGAAAGTTCAGTTATGGTAAATAAATTGAGCACCTTTCCTCTCAACTCAGCATATCACACGGCACTTGATTTCCTTTTAACATGCTTCCTTTATGTTGACTACAAAAACAGGGAAAGGGATTGTAGTGTGTGTTAGGAGACACAAATTGTACTATTGTCGGGCCTTAAAAACTAATGCCACCTTAAGTGACATTAGAAGTGGCGCCATTATGGGCCCACAAGGGCGTATTAATGTGGCAGCCTAAGACGGCACCAGGAGGAAGTAGGGTGGGGGTGTCTGAGGGAACCTTGCCTTAGCCCTCATTGGCCAAATACACGCTTCTGCGCTCGCTCGTGAACACTGCGTGATTGCAATAGCTAGGCATTGAGATACGATGCATGCTCTTGACCTTTAAGCGGATAGGATTATGTTAAAACCTCCCCTCCCCATCTGCCTATAAAA
>NW_007730945.1:132884-137739 GCF_000696425.1 Galeopterus variegatus | reverse complement strand
GGAATCCAGGCCATTCGCTCGCCCACCAAAAGGAATGAGGCTAGGGCTGTTCGGGTCGGCCGGCGGCAGACCCGACATACTATAAAGCAATTTTTATTAGTAAGTCCAAGTAAACAATTGCAATGACCATATTAGAGAACAGTAAGGGGAGAAGTGAAAAACTAAAGGCAACACTTGGCTGTATAAAAAAATACAAGTATTTTCATTTATGGCTAATTACATTTTGGTTTAATAACAATGACGTAGAATAAAATCAAGATGCTTTGATAAATGTCATGAAAAAAGAACATCTATAGGTGTTGCTTATAAATCAGTAATCTGTTCTTGAATTGAAAAATTACTAAAAGGCATTCAGGAGCTAAGGCATTTTTGTTTCTGTGTTGATACTGTCATTACTGTCATTGATGTGAGAGCTTCTAACTTCTATGATTGTTTCAAAGGATACTATACAGATTTCATCTGAATATTAAGTTGTCTGAAATGATAGAAAGCTTTCTGTATTTCTAGGTTTATTCAATAACAATTGATAAGCTAGATGCCATTAAAGTTAAAAACTTTTGTTATGCAAAAGACACTTAGAATAAAAAGAAAAGCCACATTCTGGGAGAATATCTTTTCAAAACACATATCAGATAAAAAACTTGTATCCAAAATATACCATGAACTCCAATCACTCAACAATAAGAAAACAAACAACCCAGTTAAAAAACGGGCCAAAGGTCTGAACACCTCACTAAAGAAGATACATAGACACAAACATGGATATAGAAAAGTTATTCAACATACTATATTTTTAGCAGATTGCAAATTAAAACAATGAGATACCACTACACAACTATTAAAATGGCCAAAATCAGAAACACTGAGAACACCAAATGCTGTAGAGAACATGGAGCAGCAGGAACTTGGATTCATTACTGGTGGAATGAAAACTGGTACAGATACTTTGGGACTCAGTTTGACAATTTCTTATAAATCTAAACATACTCTTACCACATAATCCAGCAATCACATTTTGGTATTTACCCAAATGAGTTGAAAACTTACATCTAGACAAAAANAAAAACCTTCTCATTAATGTTTGCAGCAATTTTATTCATGATCACCAAACCTTGGAAGCAACAAAGACGTTCTTCAATAAGTAAATGGATAAATAAACGATGGTACCTCCATACAATGGAATATTATTCTGTCAAGCCACAAAAAGACAAAGAGGAGCATTAAATGCATATCGCTAAGTGAAAAAAGCCAGTCTGAAAAGTCCACGTACTACATCATTTCAACTATATAGCCTTTTGGAAAAAGGCAAAGCTATGGAGAGAGTAAAAAGACAGTGGATGCCAGGAATTTGGAGGTGAGGGAGGAAGGAATGAATAGGTAGAGCATAAAGGACTTTTAGGGAAGTGAAACTACTATTCTGTATGGTACTGTGATGGTGAATACCCCCCATTATACATTTGTGAAAACCTACAGAATATATAACATACAGAGTAAACCCTAATGTAAACTGTGAATGTTTGTTAATAATGTGCCAATATTGGCTCGGTTATAACAAATGTACCAAACTAATGCAGAATGTTCAAAATAGGGGAAATTGGGGTGGGGCCTGAGGAAGACATGGAAACACTCACTCACTTCTTTCTGTGAACCTAAAACTATTTAAAAAATAAAGTCTATTAATTTTTTTAAAAAAGGCAGGTTTTTCCACTTAATTGAAAATACCTTTAACATAAGTTTGGTAAGTGACTTATAATTGTGCTTATACTACTTTTCTAGATTTTTCATTAGAAAATATGGTTTCATTCTTTATTGTATAAAGCAGAATAAAATCAGGTATNATTTTTCATTAGAAAATATGGTTTCATTCTTTATTGTATAAAGCAGAATAAAATCAGGTATTTAGAGAAATTTATTTTAATGATCATAGTACAAACATTTTACCTCCCAAGTCAGAATCTGGTCTTTAAACCAAACAGTTCATTTTATAGTTGATTTAAACATAGTTTGATAAAAACATAAACATGTTGAAGAATAAGTTAACTTCACTTTCTCCACCAAACTCCATGTTATAACAGCATGGCAAGACATTTCAGTTTAGGATTAAGCCCTACTTCTGGACACTGTGGACTTACTGTGACAAATTCTAAAATGTAAGATTAAAGTCCAGTCTTTGTTCGATCTGATGTCCTTTGCAGTTATCAAAAACTCAATTTATCATGCTTCTTTATTTCTCTTTTTCATGTATCTTGTGCTTAAGCTTAATATAAATATTAAGCTAAAGTTCTTATTTTGCTTTGCTCAACAAAGCAAATGCACAGAAATTGTTCCATTACAGTTCCTGGATAAAAGCAGCAAAAACATGCATAAAACACAGTAGAGATGTCAGCAATTGTCCAGAAAAAAAATAGGATTTAGAATTTTTGTTACATAAATATTCAAATGGAAAGAAAAATTTTGTTTCCACCATACATGAGTAGCAGCACTAATGCCCTTTAAATCAGCATTTTCCATATATTTCTAACATCAGAGGTGGAGTGCGTGTAACTTGTTTCAGAAGCAGTACATTGGCTTTCATGGCATTCTACTGCATTCCAAAGCTCTATGTTAACTTAGGCTAATTTTTCTTTACTGGAAGCAGCATTAATTTCTCATATATGACATTTCATAAAAAAAAAAGCATCAATATGATGATGTAAAGAGGTTCACAAAATAGAGGCCCATAGGATATATTCGGTCCATGGCTTGTTTGTATGCCTGAGAGCTAAAACTGATTTTTACATTTTTAAGGAGTTGTAGACAACAAGGAAGAGAAGAATGCTGAGAAGGAGACACAAGCCTAAAATATTTAGTGTCTAGTCATTTACAGAAAGAGTTTGCCAACCCCTGACCAAAAAATAAAGTACATTTTTGGTAAGGTAACCAAAAAAGATCTACTCATTTCCAAACATTTCAGAATTTTAAAATGTACGCACATTTTCTTCTATTTAGTACAGTGGTTCTCTTAAGATTTCTTAGCAACATACTGTTAGCTTACCTAGAAAACACATTAATATAGAATTGCTTTGTAAATAGAATTTCATATTCTATTTATGTCTTTATCATTTTCTTATACTTATTACGATATAACTTTTTACATGTATTTCAGTTTTTCAGCAAGGTGAACATGTTTTCTCATATGTGTTCTAAATTTTAAAAAACTGTTTCTTGAACTTATTGTTTCTTGTTTTATTTTTCTGTTTTTTGCAGAAACATAGCTTCTAGTTTTACAAAGGTACTGCCAAATTTAGGTTAAAAAATTATATTTGGAGGAATAATAGTGAATGCATAGACACTATGATTTAGGGATTATATATCAATTTTATCAAATAAGTTTTGTGATGAAATTAGGTGATACATATACACTATACATACGCATATATATTGATAAAACCACTGGCAAAGATTCCCAGCTGGCACTTAATGTACCTTCAGTCTCAAACTTTTTCAACAACAAACCATTTGTTTGCAAATGTTTTTGCATACAAAAATGATTAAATGCGAGAACAAACACACTGTACATAAAGTTCAGATTAAAAATGAATTGAGGGTACACTAATACAACTATAATTTATAATGGATTTGAATAACCTTCAGAAGGGTCATATCCAGAATGTCAAGAACGGTCTGATTTTTCTGGTGGTTTGTCACAGTAACACTTTCCAGTCCAATGAGTGAGTGCTCATACAGTGTACCGTGTGTGTTCACCAATGACACACAATGTTGGATGACAAACCTAACTTACTGAGAAAGAGGCCACTTTCTAGGACACCAAAATTCAATGTTTGTTTGTGTTTGTTTGTTTTTGTTTATTTATAAGGTAATGTAACATTTAAGGAAATAAACTTCCTACCCGTCAATGTTGAGTGAACATTTCAATCTACGTCAAAGCAAAAGTCAGTGGCCATCATGCCCTTTAAGCTTCCTAGTAGTTGACATGTTGAATCAGTATCCTCAGAAGGGACCTCTGAGGAGCCATGGGTGAAATAAAAGAATATTTGGTTTTTTCTTTTGATAGCTGGAATTTTATACATACAAATCCAAAACTATCATCTTTGTGTAAGAGTTACACATTTACTCATTCTCATCCTCCTGGTGCATTATTTCAAACTAAACATTAATCATTTTCATATGATAATGAAGGCTATAAATACAATATGGAAAGAAATATCCTAATAGATATTGAGCATACATTAATCTTCACTGGTAAGTATTAGATTTGAAGGTGTTTGCAGACAATTAAAACTTGTTTCCATAATATAACTTAGCAGTTAAGTAGTACAATGAATAAGGGATATTCAAATTAGAAGATATGGAATATTCAAAATAGAAGAACTTGTTAAATTTTTTTAGTACAAATATTTTTAGGACTCAGAGAACAGTATGAAATCTTAGGCTTCATAGAGAAGCCACATTCTGGTGAGGGTGATTGACAGATATGGTAATTACCATATAATGTGGTAGCTGCTGTCATGAGAGTAGCATGTCTTCTTATAGGGTACTACAGGAAAGCCCAAGTAGGGAGAGCCATACTCCATGTGAGGAGCCATGGAAGGTTGCAATAGGTCGATTTGAGCTACGCTGAAGAACAAGTTCACCAGGTAGATTTACAAGGGGTTAGAGCAAAACTTCCCATATGCATATAAACAATGAGGAATAAAAATTATATAGTGTCAGAAGTATTCAGTGTCATTAGAGTCATGATTAGTATTTTATTCACCAGGAGAGTTACAAAAATTTTTCTGGCCCTACTCTATACTTATTACTGAAAATCTACAGGGAGTTGAATCACAAATCTGAATTAAAAAAAAAAAAAAAA